>NW_011934124.1:128731-145022 GCF_000733215.1 Auxenochlorella protothecoides
CCCCCCCCCCGACCCCGGCCACGGGGAGGGCGATGGGGGCGGTCGCCCGCCCCCCCCTCGGCCCCAGCCCCCCACTCCCGCCGCCCCCCTCGCTCCCCCTTCCAGATCACCACGCACACACACCTCCTCCCCCACACCCCCCCTTCGGCAGCTTCCGGCTGGGCCGGCAGGAGGACGCGCACGAGTACCTCATCGCACTGCTGGACGCGATGCACGAGGCCTGCGTGCCGCGGCGCGCCCCCGGCGCCCCGCCCCCGCCGGCCCCCCCGGCCTCCTTCGTCACGCGCATCTTTGGGGGCGTCATGGCCAGCGCGGTGCGCTGCACCTCCTGCGGCTATGAGTCGTGCACGCGCGACCCCTTCCTGGACGTGAACCTGGAGGTAGCCGGCGCGGGCAGCGTGACCGGCGCGCTGGAGCGCTTCACGGCGGGCGAGGCGCTGGACGGCGCCAACCGGTACCGCTGCCCGCGCGAGGGCCGGCCCGTGCGGGCGGTGAAGAGCCTGCGCATCGCCTCGCCGCCCGCGGTCCTCGCCCTCCAGCTCAAGCGCTTTGGCTTCGGCGGGCACGGGCACAAGGTGACCAAGCGAGTCGACTTCGGCCCCGTGCTGGACCTGGGACCCTTCCTGGGTGGCGGCGCCGGCGCGGGGGGCGGGCGGGGCGGCGCGCGCGGGCCCCTGCCCTACGACCTCTATGCCGTGCTGGTGCACCAGGGGCACAGCGTGCACAGCGGGCACTATTTCTGCTTCGTCAAGGCGCCCAGCGGCGTCTGGCACTGCTGCGACGACGCCAGCGTGGGCGCGGTCAGCGAGCGCGTCGTGCTCGCCCAGCGCGCCTACCTCCTCTTCTACCTGCGCCGCGGGGCGGCGGGCGGCGTGGAGGGGGCAAAGGGCGCCGAGGTGGTGCCCAACGGGGCTGCGGGCCACGAGGCGCAGGGGGCGGGGAAAGAGCCGCCCCCTCTGGCAGGGCCGCCCGGTGCGGGGCCCGGCCCGTCCCCGCGCCCGGCGGGGCTCGTACAGCCCGGCGCCGAAAACTGCCGGGCCGGCCTCGCGGCCGACGCCAAGCCCAGGCCGCCTTCCCAGGCAGCCGCCGCGGGGCCGGCCGCCGCCCCCGCCCAGGGCGCCGCGGCCACGCCCTCCGGCTCGAGCGACTCCGCCCCGATCAGCGCGTTTGTCCCCGGCGCGGGCCGGCGCGCCGCCGCCGGCCGAGGCGCGGACCCCTTCCCGTCCCAGACGCGGTGCGTGGGTGGGGTGTGGAGCGGGCCGGCCGGTGCGAGTCGATGCGGGCCAGGTGCGCGCCGTGCGGCGCTCGCGGCCGCACGCGCGCGCGCGCACGCGGACGGGGGGTGATGACACGCACTGGGCACTGAGCCGCCCGGGCGACACGTCGCTCGGGTGCACGTGATCGATGCGCACTCTGCGGGCCTAGAAAACCCCTGACTGACCCCTCCGCGTGCGCGGGCGCCTTGAGTCTGTCTGTTCGGGGTGCGGCGTGCCGCTGCACCCCACGCCGACCACGTGCCTGCCTTGACTGGGGAAGGGCAGGTCCTCGGTCCTTGCCGCCCCAGCGTACCGACACCTCCCCATCAAGCTCATCCGGTCCCAAACCCCTCTGCCCCTTCTGCAGGTCCCGGCTGCTGGCGCGCGTGGCGTCCCTCGGCACGCCCGTGCCGATCGGGCGGCGGGCCAAGCGCGCCGCGGAGGGCGCGCGCCTCCTCAACACACTGCACCGGCGGCGGCGGCGGGCGGGCCAGGGCACGCCGCTGCAGGGCGGCTCGCCTGCGCCGCCCGAGGCGGCGCAGGCGCCTCTGGGCGCTCGGACCGCGGCGGGGCCGGGGCCGCCCGACGCACGGGCTGCAGCGCCGGGGCCAACGCAGGTCTCCGCGTCTGCCGCCGCCGCCCCCTCGTCCAGGCCCGCCACTCCCACTGTGTCGGAGGCGGGCGCGCGCATGGCTCAGCTCGCCAGGCCGCGGCAGGCCAGCGCGCGCGAGGTCGCGGAGCCGGGCGTCCGAGCTTTCCTGGCGGCGCAGGCCCGCCCAGCCCCCGGCGGTGCCTGGGAGGGCGTGGACGCGGAGGCCGCGCGCGCGCACGCGCGGCTCCTGCGCGCCGCGGGGCATGCGCGCCGGGCGCCGGACGCGTACGACGCCGAGTACGACGCGGGTCGGGTGAAGAAGGTGCGGCGCCGCGGCGAGGAGGGACCCGGCGGGCCCGGGCGCGAGGCCTTCGACTCGGCCGGCGCGGCGCGGCGGCGGGGCAAGGCCCCCGCCGTCGAGCTGCGTGGGAAGAAGAAGGCGCGGGCCGTCGCCGCGGCGAGGCGCGCCGGCGAGGGCGGGGCGAATGGCGACGCCCGCACGGGGCCGGAGCGTGAGTGAATGGACTCCGTCTCTGGGCAGGGACGCGGTGGGTGTGTGCACCCGGCTGCGGGCCAGCACTTTCATGCCCCTCCCGCGTGCCCCAACCCCTCCTCTCCCAAACCTGCCGTCGCTCGAGCACACCACGCCTGCTGGCGTCAGATCCGTGCCTCCCTGCCGCACCCCGTCACCATCATCCATCCTCATCATTTCTGCCCACTCCCGCCCGGAAAGGGCGTCGCACGATCACCTCGGCCCCATGCTATACCCTCCCTTGACGCACGCCTGTGGCCCACATTTCGTTCCATGACCATGACTGCAGGAGACCTGACCTTGACTGTAAGATCTTAGGAAAATCAGGGACGGGGTGGGGTGGGAGCCCGGCCTTGGGAGGTGTTTCTATTGAGCAGGAGGGGCCCCCGCTGCATGGTGAAGTTCATTCGTGCGCGGCAGGGCCTGGTGTGATCTGGTTGGGCTCAGTACTCGTGCCCGGGCAGGCTGCCCATCGCAAAATTCATCCTTGGCTCTGATTATCAAACCGCTGGTATCAAAAGCAGATCCAATACGCCAGGAGTGTCAACACTTGTTGGCCACCAGCTGCGGTGCCTTTGCGACACTCCATGGCCCGCAAGAGCAGCCGCTGCGATAGAAAGCGACACACTCTGACGCTGTGAAGCTTATTTTGGAACACAAAAGTATTCATCCAGGACCCAGAAGCCCATCTAGCGATCCACATCTCGGGAGAGAGGGATACTGATGGCGTTCTCTTTCAACAGCACGCCTGCCTCTGTGAGCTCGGTTGGGGGAGTGGAGGGACCTCCACACTCTCAATGTGTCGGTAGAGTCGGCTGAAGAACGTGATCGAGATCTCACCCTGCCCGAAACCCCGACCGCAGACCACCGCCTTCAGTTTCGGGGGAGGGGCTCCCGTGACCCAGCGAACAGGGTCGGCACCCCTCTTTGGGGGAGCCTCATCTGGCGCAGCAGTCACTCCCAGTGAGTGCTGGGAGCTGAAGTTCTGCGCTCTGACTCCTACCGCGATTACGTGACCACCTGCGCTCCCAAAACCAGCAGTCTCCACCCATCCCCGCTCGCAGGTCTGTTTGGCGCAGCCCCCTCCCCAGCCACCCCCGCCGGGGGCTTCTCCTTTGGCTTCGGAGCGGCCTCCACCCCCGCTGCCGCGACGGGTACGGGGGCGACTTCTGCGCCCCTGTTTGGGGCGGGGGTTGGCGGCACGTTTGGCGCCAGCAGCACGCCCTCGCTGTTCGGCGCCAGCAGCACGCCCTCGCTGTTCGGCGCCAGCAGCACGCCCTCGCTGTTCGGCGCCAGCAGCACGCCCTCGCTGTTCGGCGCCGGCGCACCACCTCCCACCGCCTTTGGCGGCGCGCCCGCGGGGACGCTGTCCTTGTTCGGCGCCGGAGCTCAACAGCAGCAGCAGCAGCAGCAGGCGGTGCCCTACGCGACCCCCGACCTCGGCGCGGTGCGTGAGCTGGAGGCCCTGCGCGACGCTTTCCTGCCCGGCACCCCCCGCTCCCGCTTCCAGCACCTGTTTTTGAACGTGGTGGAGGACCCCGCGGCCCGCGTCCGGCCCACGGGCGTGGACGAGCTGGCATGGCGCGCCGCGCTGCGCGCCGCGGGCGGCCCCGACAACCCCGACCGCCTCTGGCCCGTGGTCGCGGCGGGGGGGCGGAGCTGGTCGCGCGGCGAGCGGCGCAGGACGCCGCGCTGGCGGAGCACGTCGCGCGCCTGGACGCGCTGCGCGCCGTGCTGTCCAGCGTCGCCGGGCGCGCGCGGGGCGTGGTGGAGGAGGGCCTGGAGGGCGCGCGCGGCGCGCACCTGGCGCAGAGCCGCGCGCTGCTGCGCGTCGCGCGCAGCGTGGACGCGCTGGAGGGGCGCTTCGCCGCCGCCACGGGGCAGGGCCCCGCACCCGCCGCCGCGGGCGCGGGGTTGGACGCGCTGGCGGCGCGGCTGGGCGAGGCGGAGGCGGCGCTGGCCCCCGTCCCGGGAGGCCTCGCCGCGCGACTGGCGGAGGCCGGCGCTGCCGCCGCGCTGGCGGGGCCGGCGCAGGGCGCGCCGCCCCCAGCCCTGGACGACGACGCGCTGGCTGACGTGTACGGCCTGCTGAGTCAGCAGACGGCGGCGCTGGCGGGGGTGCAGGCCGTGCTGCGCCGCGCGGAGCGCGACCTGGAGGTGCTGGAGGGCCTGGCAGCCGCGGGGTGAGGCCTTTGGCCGGGAAGAAAGGGGACCGCCCTGCTCTGACTGCAGCCTGGCCGCGGCGCGCGTGGGTGGCCAGGTGTGCGCGCTGTGGCGTGGCCATGCTACACTGGCTGTACATGCGACGAGAGCCGGTCCGGATGCGCGTGCGGGGAAATCAAGTAGGAAAGGGCAACTGCACGCTGTGGCGGTTCACGCAGTGGGAATGCTGGCGAGGGGGCGAGTGCTGAGGGGCGTGGGAGCCACGCGGCGCCGCAATGGGCGGGCCGACCTACGCAGGAATAATGATGCCAAGGCAGGAACGAGTCAGCAGGGAGGGGCGGCAAGGAGTTGTTTGGTGAGTGGGGGCATGCAGCTCGTCGCCGCGGCCGGTTGGGCAGGCGCCGCCAGGGAGGGTGCCCAGGCTCGCATGGCTTGCGTCAGGAGTGCAAGGGCCTCAAGGTAGGGCCTCTCGGTCGGCCTGCAAACTACGCCGGTGGCACAACGGTCAGCTGCGTGGTCGCCGCCTCCCCGCCCTTGGCTCCCGCATGGCCGGGCTTGCCTCCCGTCGCGACCCCGGCCGCATGGCCTCGCTCGACAAGGGCGTGGCGGCACAGGGGGCACCGCGCCTCCAGCCGCTGCGTGAGCAGGATCCTGTGCAGGCAGGCCGTGCACAGGGAGTGCCTGCACCCCAGCACCAGGCTGGCGTCGGTGCGGAGGTACTTGCCCAGGCAGACGGGGCAGGCGCCCTCGCCCAGCTCTGCCAGGGTGGCAGGCGTCCTGGCCACCACGGCGTACTCATCCAGGGTGGTCCCCTCGGGAACTTGCTCTGAGGAATAAAAGTGAGGAACGAAGGTGTGGGAGGTTCTTGAAAGCTGGTGTAGGAGGGCGGTCCAGCCAAGCATGTTAGAGTACCCCAGGTTGCGCAGGCACGCGCGGAGGCACTGTCCGGCACTCACGCGGATGCACGCGCATGAGCAGGGCGGCCGGTACGAAGCCTCGTTGCCAGCATCGCCGCAGCCTCAGGTCCCGTGCTAGCCACATGATGAGGCCCCCGCTCATCACGACGACGCAAGTGGCCACAAGGATGAGGTACTCGATCCCCATTGCTCGTCGCGCAAGCTGCCGACTCGGTTTCCCTTGGATCACGGCCTTGGCTTCGATGACATGCACTTGCGCACTCCTTTCACGCGAAAAGAAAAATGAAGACGTTGCGAGGGAGATTCTTCATCACGTGAAGTCGCACCAGGACTAATATTCCATTTTGACGGCACAATCAGCCTGCGGTGAAAGCCCTAATCACCGTACCTGCAAAAACAAAGGTAGGAGATCCGCCATGTGAACGGAGCAAAACATAAAAGCAATGATTTGCAAAGCTTAGGATTGGCAGTACAATGCCTGGAGTATTACGAAGGAAAAGTATAGGAGTCGTACTGAGGAAGGCATCCGAATTTCAGGTACGAGGTGCGAAGCTTCTGCGGGGCCGGCTCCACCCCCCCTGGCCCCATTTCCGCGGGCCAAATCATCCGACCAAGCCGCCGCTATCTCCACTTGGTCATTTTTAAATGCTGTAAGTAGTCGAAACTCTTCTCAACCTGCTGACGAGCGGCTCAATGAACACACCTGCGTCGCTTTTTCTAGTCACGGGCGAGCGGGGTGGTATGCATGTACCGCGCGACGCAGGTTGGTATTATTGACAGTCATGAAAACAGTCAAGTCATGAGTTTGAGATCGAGAATTCGACACTGCTCGCATCGGTGGGACCCAATCATCGCCGTCGAGCCATTAGAGAGTAGAGGGTGGTCAAACAAACCTGAGCCGCAGTGGGATTCATGAAGCCTGCACGGCTGCCCTACCTGCTCATTTCGTTGTATGGGAGGAGATGGAATGTACAGCAGTTGAGTACAAACCCTGGACGGCACCTTCGTATTTACTGATTCTGGTTCCCCTTTGGGATCCACAATGTGTATGACTGAATGCAACATGCTGTGCCGATGAATTGCTGCTCACTGGGCATGATGCCCATGGATTAATGCCGGCAGCACAGGTGGCACAGCTCCTGTCTAGACCTTGTTTGAAATTATCCCTTGTCTTCCAGGTAGTACTGCACGGGCAAGACTACAAGGTTCGGGCGCTTGGCGTGTCAGCCCTTGGTGCTGTAGTCATGCCAACGCAAGAGCCTGGATGAGCAGGTACCCATTAGACCGGCGTTGACTCTGGACAAGAATACACAGGGGTATAGATGAAACCCCACTCGCCACGTGGTCGAGCTGAGGGATCATTAGACAATACAAATGCCATCAGGGGTGCATGCGACCAACCTCCAACACACTGTCACATCCTTGACAGAGCTGGCCTTCTGCATGTGGCCCGGCATGGGCCTTGTATAGAATACCAACCTCCTGGGAGCTTCGAGGCAAGTGCTGGAATTTCCCTTAATCCCCATACCTCCTCGGCAGCCGGACTAGAGGTTCTCCCTGACTACCTTGAACTACCCTGCCCGTCCACCCTGTTGTTGATTCCTGATCAGCATCCCAACTTTCTTCATAATAGATGGGACAAGGACGGCGAGAGCTGTTCATCGGCCGATGTCCTTATAGATTGGTGGGGGGGTCTGACTGCCGTTCGGTGGCTGTTCGTGTAACAGGGCCTGCTGCCCTCGCGCAGCAACCCCCCTGGCCTTGCTCTCCCGGCCATACCCGTGTTGTCGCCGCTAGCAGATTCTGGCAATATGGCTTTTGGATGAGAACAAAAGACAGAGCCCAAAGAACAGTAATGCAAACCCTATAGTGGAGTGGGACTTGAAACAGCGCTATCTCACCCAGTTTGGGCGCAGTACCCCTGCTCCCATCACAGGTCAGTGCCAGGTGCTCGACGCTACGAGCACCTGCTCAATGGCTATGGCCCCATGGTCCTCCGGCACCACGCGAAGTGCTCAATGCGATGCATGTACAGGACATGTGCACGGATGAAGAAGCAATCTTGGCTCATGATGAGGGCAGCAACGATTCTGCCCGCGGAGGAACGCGGCTTGCCCGCGCATGAGAATCAGCATGGTTTCATCCGTGAGAAGAGCTTGACTCTGCATCCATATACAAAAATGAAAATACCATGATGTAGCATCGAGAATGGGCGCACCATGCATCATGTTTGGATGCTGGGTCACATGGACTATCAAGTTGCCATTCTGGATGGTGCTCGTTAGCGGTCGCGGCCTAGCTGTAACGGGAGCCGCGGTACCGCTCCCGACTCTGGGTGAGGTAGCGCTGGTTCAAGCCCCACTCTGTCAAGAATTCTGCCAAGACTATTTTTTGAGGTCCTAGCTCTTGCTCATGGCCAAGACTAGATTGCCAGAACCTGCTCACCGGAACAAACAACATGGATGGCCAAGAAGGTGGGGCCGGGGGCATACTACGCATGAGGAGCAGCCCCCGTCACAAGCTCACTCAAGGGCCAAGTTATGTCTATGGCATGCAGAAAACGGGAGTTGGCATAGAGGAATACCAGATCTATTGCACTTTCGATGGAAAGCCTCCTCTGTAGTTTACTGTCAACATATTGGTGCTGACTCCAGTTGCCTTTTCCACACGCTGCGCTTATGTCCACACTCGCTTAGCCCGCCTACACCATTCTCACCGTGCGCTGGGTGTGCCTAGGCCCCGTGGGATACTGCCATGTCAGCTCGAAAATTCGGAGTCGGAAATCGAAAATGTAACTTCCCGGAGATCCCGCGCCGGTTGCGCCGAGACCCGCGATTTCGGAAACCCCGTCAGGGCGAAGTGGCACGTGATCATGCGCCCAAACTTTCAAACTTCGCACCGATGGCGATAGCTTTCAGAGGCCAACAGCGAGCTCACAGCCAGCGCCTTCGAGAACCGGGCATCGTTGCTCGTCTCAAACTCTGGTCAGCATGGAGTCTGAACCAACGAAGCGGCAGCGGCCCGTGCAGGGACGAGTCGGAGCCAAGTCGAAACAGGCACTTGCCGAGATTATTGCTCTGCGCAAGTCTGGGGCTCGACGTGTGGACACTTTTGAGGTCAAGGAGGAAGAGCCTGTCTACGACGTCGTCGACGAGGACCAGTATGCTCAGATCGTGAAGAAGCGGCGGGATGAGGGAGGTGCGCCCCCAGAGGGTAAAACCCGAGTGCTGCGGTCGGTGCGCCTGCCTGGAGGTGACAGCGTCAATTAATCAGGAGCTATTGAACATAAATATACTACAGGGGCCTTTGTTATCGATCGCAATGGCCTGGGGTACGCCGACATCGGCGAGGAGGTGGACTGGAGCGTGGAAGGGGACGGGGAGCATGAGGACCTGCCCACCGGCACTGCAAAGGCACTCGCCAAAGGTGGGAAGCAATGGAGTTTTACAAGGACAGAATGGTTGATAGTGTTCTTTTAGAGAGGATCCTCCTATCCAGATGCATCCCTTGGCCCCTCCCACTCCGTCAACCTTTGCCCCCTCCCACCCCATGCCTGGAACCCACAGGTCGCAAGAACAAGGCCGACCCCGCCCCGGCCCCTCCCGCCCAGCGAGCCCGCATGCAGAAGATGTTTGCCTCTGCGGCTGCCAAGCCTCGCGCCGGCAGCCGACCCGCCAGCCACGATGCGGCCGCCACCGAAGCCCTGCTGGAGGACATCCTGGGTGGCGTGGCCGCTGCCGGGTGCTCCCCCTCCGCCGCCTCCCCTGCTCGGAGAGCGCGCTACCCCGGGACCACCTCCCTGTCGCTCGCTGCCGCGGCGAAGGTCCCAGCCAGGTCAGTCAGAGGTTTGATGGCCCGCCCTCTCAAGGGCTGGCTTCACATCCCGACTCCCTGCCTGCCAACCCCACCGCCTGCTGTGGCAGGGTTGTGTGCACTTTTATGAAACTAGCTACGCATCCTTCCTGCCATCACCGACCTTCAGCAACTCAACCTTTCCCTGTGCAGGGCCGCGGCCGCAAGTGCAGTGGTCAAGGAGGAGGTCCCTCAGGTGCAGCCTGGTGTCAGGCTCGAGGATGAGGGTCTCGCCGCAGGTTCAGCATCTGAGGAGGCTGCAGGTGCCGAGGGTAACAGCCGCCCGGAGGCTATGGAGGTACAGGAGGACGCAGAGCCTCTCATGGCCCCGAACCCGCCGGCGGACAGAACAGAGCAGGCGGGGGCTGATACGCCCGCGAGGCCGGGTGGCGAGCGCCGGCAGCAAGCTGCCGGCTTGACGCCGGCCGGAGCTGGCGGCGGGATCCGCATGCCAGACGGCGCGGCGCCCCCGCCCCCACCCCCGCTGCGTCCGCCGGCGCGGCGGCCACCCCCCAGCCCGGCGGCTGGCGGACCCCGGCGGGGGCCCTCCCTGTGCAGCCCCCCACCCCCGACACGGCCGTGGCTGCTGGGGGCTGGCAGGACATGTATGCTGCCGGTGTCGACTGCCCTTCCCCGGCTCCCACACCGGCGCCCGGCGATGGCGCGGTGTTGACCGGCGCTCCCACCGGTGACGCGGCGGAGCTACCCCTGGACTCCAGCGGCGCGCTCCCTTTCTACCTGCTGGACGCGCACGAGGAGCCTGCGCAGGCCGGCACCGTCTTCCTCTTTGGCAGGGTGAGTGGGAGTCTGTCAGCGTGATGGTGTGTGGGACCAGGAGATGGACTGGTCGGTGTGGACAGGAGGCCTCCTTGTACTCGACGGCTGCGTCCCTCAAACCCCCGGGCCGACGCTCTGACCGGATGTGGAGTGATGGGAGAGTTTCATTGCTGTAGACCACCTGGAATGGGCTCCAGTCTTGAAATCACCTTACGTCGCACCACCGCCCGCCGCAGGTGCCCACCGCCAACGGCAAGCACGCCTCCTGCTGCGCTGTCGTGCACGGCCTGCAGCGCAACCTCTTCGTCGTGCCACGCGAGGACGTGTCCACCCCCGAGATCGCCGCGCTGGAGGAGCGGCTGGAGTCGGACCCCGGGGCGCGCGCCGCCCTCATCCCCCTCCTCCACGTGCGGCGGGTGGCGGCGGGGGTGATTGCTTCGTCGGCACGAGGGCAGCATCATGTTGTGTCTTGCCACGACAGCGTGGAGGTGGTTGCACCGCCTCGCCCACGCTGAGGCCCTTCCTGCCTCACCCCTCCCAAACTCCTCCCCCCCCACCTCCCCCCTTCACCAGGCGGCACTGACGCGGGTGAAGGAGGAGACGCGGGCTCTGCTGCAGGCCCACGGCGTGACCAGCATGGTGATGAAGCCCGTACTGCGGCGGTACGCTTTTGAGAACCGCGGCGTGCGCCCCGGGCGCCAGTGGGTGCTCAAGGTGCGCTACCCCGCCACCTGCCCCGCGCTGCCGCCCGGCCTGACCGGGGCCGCCTTTGCCGCCGTGTTTGGCGCCAACCAGGGCCTGCTGGAGGCGCTGACGCTGAAGCGGCGCCTGATGGGGCCCGGGTGGCTGGCGCTGGCCGCGCCACGCGCCGTCGCGCCCAGCGCCCAGCTCTCCTGGTGTGCGCTGGAGGTGGAGGTGGCGGGGCACAAGGCCGTGGCGGCGGCCCCGGCCGGCGTGCGCCCCGCGCCGCCCCTCACCCTGGCCAGCCTGCACGTGCAGACGGCGCTGGTGGCGGGGGGGGCGGCCGCCGAGATCGTGGCCGCCTCCGTGGTGTATCTGCCGGAGGTGGACGTGGAGGCGGCGCAGCAGGATGGGTGGAGGTCCGCGCGCGACCTGCGCCACTTCTCCGCCGTCTGTCGACTGGGCGGCGCCCCTTTCCCTGTCGGTATGAGAGCTGGGGGGGTGGCTTTGTTTCGTGTGTTTGTGGGGGGAAAGGGGGTAGGTGAAGGGCGCCAGCCATCACGCTGCCACCTCCACCCCCCCTGCTCCCTCCTCGCTCATCCTCTCCGGCCTCCCCAACCCACGCAGGCTTCGAGGCGCAGGTCAAGGCGGTGAACGCGTCCGAGGTGGGCCGGCGCAACGGCGGCGCCGTGCTTTCCTGCCAGGCCTCGGAGCGCTCCCTGCTGGCCATGCTGGTGGCCCGCCTGCGTGCGCTGGACGTAGACGTGCTGATGGGGCACAACATTGCGGGCTTCGACCTCCCGATCCTCCTGCACCGCCTCCAGCACCACAAGGTGGGTGGGTGCGGTGGAGGGGGTGGGAGGGGGGCTGGTGGATTACGGTACCTGGGTCGAGGTCTGGAAAGGAGTGGCGTGGCCTCGGTGCACGAACGCAATTGCGAGGGGATGAGCTAGAGGGCGTGCACTGCCGGCGGGCCTCCCATGCGCGATGCCTGGGCGGTCACGGGGCATATACCCATGAGGTGTTTGGATGGGGAGGATCTGATGCTGTGCATGGGGCGTCAACGACCCCCTATGAAAGATGGCCTAGGCCCAGGGTCACCCAGCGTGGTGACAACCCCCCTATTCCACTCCTGCTGGCACGGCTTCCCCCATGCAGGTGCCCCACTGGAGCGGACTGGGCCGGCTGAAGCGCCACAAGTTCCCCAACCTGGCCGGGGGCGGGCACCAGTTTGGCGGCGGTGCAGGTGACACGGGGGGGGGAGGGATGCAGAGAGTTGTTTCATCTGTCTACGTTGTCGTGGTGATGCTGCGCCGTCATTTCGCCACATGCAGCACACTTCCCCCCCTGCGCCCCACGCCCCGGCTCCATGCACGCTGATGATGTGTCACCCTCGCCGCCAGACTCACATCGTGACCACCCTACCCTGCGAGGACCCCCTCAATCACTCACGCCCCTCCTTCCATCTCAACCACAGCCCCCGGCGTGCTGGCGGTGCTGGCGGGCCGCCTGCTGTGCGACACCTACCTGGCGGCCCGCGACCTGGTCCGAGAGGTGGACTACACGCTGGGCACGCTGGCGCGCAGCCTGCTGGGCGAGGCCCGCGTCGACGTGTCCCCGGGCGACGTCCCCGCGCGCTACGCGGCCTCGGACCGCCTCCTGGCCCTGGTCCGGCTGACCGAGTCGGACGCGTGGCTGGCGCTGGGCCTGGCCTTCCGGCTCAGCGTGCTGCCCCTCACCCGCGCGCTGGCCCAGCTGTCGGGCAGCGCCTGGAGCAGGTCGCTGGCGGGGCAGCGCGCGCAGCGCATCGAGAGCCTGCTCCTCCACGAATTCTATGCGCGCAAGTTCCTGCTCCCGGACAAGCTCTCCGGCAAGGTGTGTGGGGGTGGTGGACGGGGATGCTGGGCGGTGTGATGGGGTTCAACATGGTGTAGAGAGTGAGGGATGGTCCCTGCAAAGAGCAAACCAAGGATCAGGAGGCTGATCGCTGCCGTGGATCCGGCGAGCACCGCATCAGGACGAGGCAGGTGCCGCTGCTCTCGACCCTGACATCGTCAAACTCTTCATGCGCACCCGACGGTTGTGGGGAGGAGGTACCGCAGCGTCTCGGCGAAGTCTGTTCGAAAACTCCCCGACCATGAGCATTGTCACACTGAGGGGGGGTAATAGAAACCACCCTGCTGGAACCCCAACGCCTTCATGCTCCCAATCCTCTCCATACATACTACTACCCCCCCCCACACCCACACCCACACCCACACAAACCCCCTTGCAGGAGAGGGAGCGGCTGGAGGCGGCGGCCGCCGAGGAGGCGGAGGGCGAGGGCGACGCGCCGGCGGTGAAGAAATCGGGAAAGGGGCCGCAGTACGCCGGCGGCCTGGTGCTGGAGCCGCGGGTCGGGCTGTACGACCGCTACGTCCTGGTCCTGGATTTCAACTCGCTGTACCCCTCCATCATCCAGGAGTACAACATCTGCTTCACCACCGTTGTGCGGCCCAAGGTAGGGGCAGTGGCTTGAGAGTGGTGTCGAAGAGGTGGGGTCCTGAGGGAGAGGGGGCGATAATGCAGTCCCGTCCCCAGCGCCAGACATGGTGAGGCGGGTGCTTTGGCCCATGCAGGCCCCAGGCATGCTCGAGGCACTCGAGCGTTCGGCCGCCGACGGGGCTGCCTCGGCCTGGAATGAATCCACTTGACAGAACCCCAAACTTACCCCCTTTCCCCTGCAGGACGGCGCCGTCCCGGCGCTGCCCCCGCCCTCCGAGGAGCTGGCGGTGCTGCCCAAGGTACTGCAGACCCTGGTGCAGCGCCGGCGCACGGTCAAGGACCTGCTGAAGTCGGAGCGGGACGCGGTGAGTCCTGCCGGGGTCAAAGGGGGAGTGGGATGGGGATACCAATCTGGGGCCATCGTGGGTGATGGAACCGCCGGGCAAACGTCAGACTTGTGCGGGGCTGGCGCTCGGTCGGGGCACATGAGAGGCCGTATGCCACCAGCACTGTCACTGTACCACACCCCTGCCAACATCATCCCTGCCAACATCGTCCCTGCCCCCCCAATCCCTACTTCCTCCAGGTGCGCCGCGCACAGCTGGACATCCGGCAGCAGGCGCTGAAGCTGACGGCCAACAGCATGTATGGCTGCCTGGGGTTCACCCACTCCCGCTTCTATGCCCGCCCATTGGCGGAGCTGGTGACCGCTCAGGGGCGTGAGGTTCTGCAGAGCACCGTGGATCTGGTCCAGGGTGCCCTGGGCGCGGAGGTCATCTATGGCGACACCGACTCCATCATGATCCACACCGCCAGCACCGACCTGGAGGCGGTCACGCGTATGGGCCACGCCATCAAGAAGGAGGTGGGTTGGGGGAGTGGTGAGGGGGGGTGGGGGCAGTGAGTTTGGTGCCCTCAAACGAGGCTTTTGAGAGGATGCCAGTGCAAGTTTCTCCACCGTGAGCTGCACCTCGGACCGGGCTGCAGGCACCAGACACAGCCTTGCGATAGAGTCCACCCTGTCATTGAGGCCACTCCCTTTGCCCATCCCATCCCATGTGCCTCGACCCTGCACCCTCCTACCCCTTGATACGCCCCCTCGCTCCAACCCCCTCATTCCTGTCCCAGGTGAACAAGCGGTACCGCTTGCTGGAGATCGATGTGGATGGCGTGTACAAGCGCATGCTCCTGCTGAAGAAGAAAAAGTACGCCGCCATCAAGGTCGAGCAGGCGCGCGGCGACCAGGCTCCCACAGAGGTGCGATGGGGTGGGGGTGGTTTGTGTATGACGCGGTGAAAACAGGGGAAGGCCGGGGCGCCGACTTGTGTGGGCCTGTGCGCAGGACGCCTGCTGCAATCTGTCCGACGTGCTTTTCCTCGTTGCAAGTCACGCAGAGCGTGGAGCAAAAGGGGCTGGACATCGTTCGGCGTGACTGGTGTCCCCTGGCCAAGGACGTGGGGAATGCCGTCCTCACAGGTGTGAGCTGCTCACCTGGCAGGGGCGGTGGGAGCGCTGGGGTGCTGTGCACCCTGTCGACCGCCGTGCAGGATCTTCCCTGCGCTATTCTCCCGGCATGTGACCCTGAACATGGTGCCGGGGGATTCTGGCGTGGTCCAAGAAACGCTCCCCTCGCCCCTCATCTCCCTGCCCACCACACCGCACGCCGCCCTTGTAGAGATCCTGAGCGGCAAGGCGCGGGAGGAGGTGGTCCAGGCCGTCCATGCCCACCTGGACGACGTCCGGCTCAAGGTGAGCCGAGGCACACCGAAAGTCTTTCGAGGGGTCACCAAGCACCCGGCTGACCAGCCCTCAGGCCGCCACCTCTCCACCTCCTCGCCCTCTCACACAAGACACACACACACACACACCACACAATCACAGGTTGAGGCACAGGCCGTGCCCTTGAACAAGTTCATCATCACCAAGCAGCTGACCAAGCAGCCCAGCGACTACCCAGACGCCAAGAACCAGCCCCACGTCCAGGTGGCCCTGCGTCGGCTGGCGGCTGGGAAGCGAGATGGCGTCGCCCAGGTGGGGGCTTTGGCTGTGTCGGCTGGGGTTTGAGGAAGGAGTGTACGCGGAGCAGGGTCCGAGCGAGCCTGGGCATGCTGAGCGTTGTGACATGGCGAGTGGGGGCTCCAGGAGGTGCCTCGAGGGCTGCTCCAAGTAGCCGGCCCCCAAGACGCCCAGGGCTTTCTATCCAAGGGCCGCGCGTCCGAGCAAACGTGGGACGTCGGGTGCCTTTCGACGCCATTCAGCCTGCCCATTCCATCGCGACAGCACCTTGCACATCTTCGGATCCACTCCCAACGCTGTCTGCAGGGAGAAACCGTGCCGTACGTGATCTGCGACGAGGCAGCCGACGAGGCGCACCAACAGGTCGCCGCGCCGGAGAGGTCGCTGGCGGAGCGCGCGTACCACCCGCAGGAGGTGAACGCGGCGGGTGTCTCCCTGCGCCCCTCCGCCCTCTACTACCTCTCCGCCCAGGTGCTGCCCGTGGTCACGCGCCTCTGCGCCCCCATCGAGGGCACCGACCCCGCGCGCCTCGCCGCCTGCCTGGGGCTGGACCCCGCACGGTACCGCGGCGCCGCGGCCGCCGGCGCGGCGGCTGCCGGCGACCGCGACGTGGTCCTGGGCGCCGGCGCTGGGCTGGACGACGACGACCGCTTCAAGGCCTGCCCGGGGCTGGAGCTGACGGGGAACAACGGCACGCGCTTCCGCCTGACCGGCGTGCGCGACCTGGCGGCGCCCGCCGCCCGCGTGGCGTGTGACTCAGCGCTGCTGCCGCCCGACGGCCTGGGCGAGGCCGTGGATGGAGGTATGGCGGTGCAGCCCCTTACCCCGGCCCAGCTGTCCAACCAGACCGCCCTCTACTCCCGCCGCTCCATCGCCAGGTGGGCTAGAGGTTGGGGGGAGGGTGTGCGACGGAGAGTGTCTCGGTGGCCTGCTGTTGTGTCGGGTATGGAGCCCTGTTGCCACGGACATCTGTTTCAGGAGGCAAGGCGCTCAAAGTACATCCCATCGTGAAGGCCCATGC
>NW_011934124.1:145899-153053 GCF_000733215.1 Auxenochlorella protothecoides
GCGCCCCCCGCCCCCCCCCCCCCCCCCCCCTGTTCTCCGCCCCTTGAATCCACAGGTACTACGAGGGCTGGGCGGCGAGCGACGACGCGCTCTTGCCCTGCAGGACCCGGAACGTGTGTCTGCGCCTGGGCGCGGAGGGGGGCACCCCGGGGTCGTTCCCCCCGGACCCCAAGTGCTCGGGGACGATGCGGCGCGAGATGGACGAGGCCGACCTGTACACCGAGGTGCGTGTCTGCGGTCAATGGGGCTGGAGGAGGGAGGAGGGAGGGTGTTGACCCTGTTCTGCAGCTGCAGGGTGGTGAGCAGTCCAGTCAACCCAGCCCGCCAACACCACCTCCTCACCTACTCCACAGCTGTGCTATGCCCACCGAATGGTGGACGTGGAGGGCGCGCTGGGCTTGCTGAGCAGGGAGGATGCCGCAGCAGCCGCGCAGAAGCTGGTGCCCCTGCGCCCCGCCCTGGACGCGGCCGCCAAGGTCACAGCGGGCATTCGAGACGGCTGCGCGTTCCGGTGGGTTTCCCTGCTGGACCTGTTTGGACAGGGCCCTGTTGCGTGAGGGAATGCTGCGCCGTTGCTGGATGAAGCTTGTGTCCCTGGTTGCTGCTGTAACGTGTCGTAACAGAGACATGTGGTCTAGGGAATCAGCGGTAGGCTGGCTTGTTCGAAACAGTTGCCGGGATCCCCCAGGATCGGTCTCGGCACAGCATGCAGGGCAGCACATGTTTTGTCAAGTGGTATTGCTGAAGATACATGCATTACCAGTACCCACACTGTGAACGCATTCCCTGACAAAGTCGAGCGTCTCTGAATCGGGATTAAATATCGCCCTTGGGTCGTTTCAGGCGACATTCCCCAAAGTGAGCTACAGGTTGTCGACCTCCCCGGGTGGACCCGGGGTCCCGCGCGACCAGCCATGGCTGTGGTCCTCGGCATCGAGGGCTCGGCCAACAAGATTGGCGTGGGCATCGTACGGGAGGATGGCACCATCCTGAGCAACCCGCGACACACGTGGGTCTGGTGTGGAGGGCAAGGAAGGTGTCGGCAGCAGCTTGCCTGCGCACCATGAGGACCAGTACAGCGGCTGTGCGTTGGCCCGCTCCACACAATGTCAGAATCCATGATCAACCCCCCTATGCCTCCCGCGCCGCAGGTACATCTCCCCCCCCGGCCACGGCTTCCTGCCCCGGGAAACAGCCCTGCACCACCAGGAGTGGGCCCTGCCCCTGGTCCAGCGCGCCCTCAAGGAGGCGGGTGTCACGCCCCGCGACATCACCGCCATCGCCTTCACCAAGGGCCCCGGCATGGGTGGCCCCCTGGTGTCCTGCGCCGTGGTCGCCCGCATGCTGGCCCAGCTCTGGCGGGTCCCCCTGCTGCCCGTCAACCACTGCGTGGGCCACATCGAAATGGGCCGCCTGGTCACGGGCGCCCGCGACCCCGTGGTCCTCTACGTCTCCGGGGGGAACACCCAGGTGGGTGTTCGGGTGTCTGCGGGTAACCTGTGAGTGTGCCCTGGTCTGCATGCCCGACACGCGCGCTGCGGCCCCCATTCCGCCCGTTGCTATCCTCTGCCGCTCAGGCTCCTCTTCCGTGAGCCCCTGCTGCCTTTCCCTATGGCTTTTCATGACCACACCCCAAACCCTCCCTTCCCTCCCCTCAGGTGATCGCGTATGCGGACCAGCGGTACCGCATCTTTGGCGAGACGGTGGACATGGCGGTGGGGAACTGCCTGGACCGCTTCGCCCGTGTGCTGGGCCTGTCCAACGACCCCGCGCCCGGGTACAACATCGAGCAGCTGGCCAAGCAGGGCCGGCGCCTGGTGGAGCTGCCCTACGTGGTAAAGGGCATGGACGTGTCCTTCAGCGGCATCCTGTCCTTCGTGGAAACTGCGGCGCGCACGCTGCTAGACAAGGTGTGGGAGGGTGTGGGGGTGGGGCGGGTGGGGACTGGGGCGTTGAATCTGGGGGCAGCAGGGGACGGCCAGGCGATGGCCTGCTTCTGGGGGGTATCAGCGGGTCGGAATTCCGCCCCGCCGAGCATGAAGTGCACTACCCGCACCCTGTGCTTGGCACCTTTGACTTCCCACGCCTTGAAAGCGCTCTGCATGCCTTCCCCGCCCCGGAACCTCATGTCCGACCACCAGACCTGTCATCCTCAAGGGCGCTCCCCTATGGTCCCCCACTCAGCCCCTTCCCTCCCACCGACACAGGGCGAGGCCACGCCCGCCGACCTGTGCTTCTCCCTCCAGGAAACCATCTTCGCGATGCTGGTGGAAATCACGGAGCGGGCCATGGCCCACTGCGCCACCGCCGACGCGCTGGTGGTGGGCGGGGTGGGCTGCAACCTGCGCCTGCAGGCCATGCTGGCCACCATGTGCGAGGAGCGGGGCGGGCGGCTGTATGCCACCGACGACCGCTACTGCATCGACAACGGGGCCATGATCGCGTGGCCAGGCGTGCTGGCGCTGCGCGGCGGGCAGACTTGCGCCGTGGCGGAGTCGGCCTGCACCCAGCGCTTCCGCACCGACGAGGTGCACGTCGCGTGGAGGGAGTAGGGCAGGAGAGGGCCTTTGCGCTGCTTGGATGCTCTACGCTCAGCTCAGATCGTACATGTCGTGTATACATTCTTTACATACATGCGCCACACCGGACGCGGGAGAGGGAGTACGTGTGGGGTGCAGTGCGGGACAAACAAGCCTAGCCGAGGGTTTGGAGCGACAACGGGGAGCGAGCGGGAATGAAGGAAAGAGTAGACGAGCGGCGGCTTTCAAGCCGTTGGGGATCAAAGCTGAGCAGAGGGGGTTGCAGAGCGGTGAGCGTCTCCACACCCCGGGTGGAAAAGCAGGGGAGGACATGGAGCAGCCCCGGCACGCCCCATGTTCTTCTCAAGGGAGGCCCGGCAGCGAAGTCCGGGGGCCGCAAACCGTCCCCTCCACCTCCCAACTTCTCCTGGTGAGTCAACCTCCTGGGTCAGACCTCCGTCACTCCTTCCCCTCCAGCAGCGCGGCGAGCTGCGCCGCCTCGGTGGCGTCCAGGGCCTTGCGCGGGAACTTGACGGCGTACTTGAGCACCAGGCTGCCGCGCTTGCCCCACTCCCGCGCCTTGGGCATGCCCTCGTTGGGGATGACCTTCTGCGACCCCGGCAGAACCACGGTGTCGCGGGGCCGCACCCGCAGCACGCGATTGTCCAGGGTGGGCACGTCCAGGCTGTCGGGGTGGAGCGCCTGCACCAGCGACAGCGTCACGGGGCAGTGCAGATCGTCGCCGTGGCGGCTGAACCGCGCATGTGGCAGCTGCTTGATGACGAACACCAGGTCCTGGCGCGGGGCGCCGGGGCGGGAGTCGCCCTTGCCCTCAAAGGTGACTTTCGTCCCCTCCTTCCACCCGGGCTTCAGCTTGATCTCCAGAGTCTCCTCCACCTTGCTCGTTTTGCCTGCCGCGTCGGTCACGTTGCGCGTGACCTTGAGCTTCTTGGTGGCGCCGTTGAACAGCTGCGGGAGGGGTGGGTTGGGAATGAATGTTGTGTCGAGCCAGTCGTGAGGCGGGGCGGTGGTGGTGAGGTGGACAGAAAGGACGCAGGAGGCAAGGGCAGAGGGCAGCCACCCAGCACCGGCGAGTGCAATGTCAAGGATGTTGCTCGACCTGACTGTCAACCAACCCAGACCCAGACCAAACACCACAGCCTTCATCGTACCCACCTCTTCCAAGGTGCACGACAGCTGCACCTCAATCTTCTGTGTCTTGGGGGCAGGGCCCTCGCCCATGTCGTCACCCATGCCTTGGAACCCGCGGCTGCTCCTCCTACCAAAAAGGTCCGGGCCCAGGCCACCACCCTGCGAGCCTGCACGGTGGGAGCGCAAATGAAAGGAGGAGTGAAACGCATGCATTATGTCCTGGCAACACATCCAAGCCCCGCCGCATGCTGCTAGCATCCATTGAAAAAGTTCGTCACACCCGCCATACAGCGGTATACCTCAAAATGCACTTCATGGGGACCCAAGAACGAGCCACACGCCGCCCTCACCCTCTGTATGAGGGCGCTTCCTTGACTCTGCGAAAATACCTTGGAAGGAGGGTCCGCGGCGAGCTCCTCCGCCCAGTCCACCCCCGCCGAACATGCCGCCCAGGTCTCCGCCCATGAACTCCTCGAAGATGCGTCGGGCCGTATCCTCGGAGAACCCGGCGACGGGGGACTGGAATCGAACGCCCATCCCTGGGAAGCCGCCAGCAGGGACGCCGCCAGGGAAGCCGCCGGGCATGCCGCCCGGTCCTGCGGCCCCCTCCGTGCCGGGAGGGGGCATGCCCTGCAGTCCCTCCTCGCCATATGTGTCAAATATTTGCCGCTTCTGAGGGTCAGACAGCGTGTCGTACGCCTCGCTGACCTCCTTGAACTTCTCGGATGCTGCTGCCTGATCAAATGGGGCGCAGGGGAGGATCCATGATTGGAGCGTGCGCTGACATGGCATGAACATCCAGAGTCGCAGCAGTGGCCGGGAAGCAGGGACCCTGCTAGGCACCGGCTGACATTCCCAAGACTCCCACCCACCTGCTTATCTCCAGGGTTCTTATCCGGGTGCCATTTCATGGCCAGCTTCCTGCGTCATGTTCGAGAATAGGGTGGAGCGGTGGTGAGGACCAGGGGCGTCAACAATAGAGGCACTGCTGTCCCAGCCCGGCACTCTCAACGGTCCCGTACCTGTAAGCCTTCTTCAATTCATCATCCTTGGCGTCCTTGCTGACGCCCAGAATCTTATAAAAGTCACGCCCCATGGCGTGCAATGCTCTCTGCCGCGGAGGTTGGGTCTAGTACCGGAAGCGAGAAGGAAGCACCGTTCACGATTGCCTGTTTATGCCAGGTGACAGATATACTGGAAGACGTTGCAATACTTTCATATCACATAAAATGGATGCCTCTGCAGAGGGTCCTGGTCAGTACTTGGCAGACCGCTCATTTCCTCGAGAACCATCGCGAGGTTCATGTCGAACCGAAGAAAGTAGGGAATTCCTGCGACGATGCAAAGCGATAAGGCCACGGCATTCCGAGTCGAGGTCGGAGCTTGCACACCAGGCATTGCCCCGGTGATCGATGATCTCCCGTACCTTTGGATGTTGACTGGCAGTCCGTGCTATGGTTTGTGATTCTTGACTGTGCAGAGGAGGTCGCCCTCTTGTCCGCGCCCATGCTGGGGGGCGCAGGGTCGTCGACACCGTCCGGCATGGTCGAGGAGCCGTGGAGGTGGGAGGATTTACTGGCAGGAGGGTATGCACAATCAAGAGCGCATGGCGAGAGATTATCGTCACACCAGGCCCCGCTCCCTGTCTCGCAGTAAGGAGGAGGACAAGATTTTTGAGGACGCCCTGGCGCACGTCTGGGATCGGGTCGATCGATGTGAGCGCTGCGCCACCCAACTCGCTCGGCGGGATGTGCAGTCTGTGAGGCAGCGGCTGGAGCAGCTGGAGGTGCGTGGTGTTTCCTTTGTGGGGTTTGGGCGACGCCGCCCAGGCGTGTGAATATTCTGTCGGTGACGGCCCCGCCCTGCTTTGTGCGGGTGAGGAGCAGGCAAGACCTGACCGCAACACTGCATGCCCTCACAAATTGCAATCGTGAACGCAGCTCAACTTTGTTTGTTACACCTCGCTGTCTGCCCCTTCCCACCGTACAGAGAGATGTCATGAGCGTCGAGGAGGGGAGGGTCCTGCTCCCCAACTATGCTGTGCCTGGGGAGTCCCTCTCCGTGGTGCGTCTGCTGTTCTTGTGTGCAATCAATGTTCCCTGCCGTGGTGCCTCGCTCTGTCGAACTCTGGAAGCCCTTCAGTGGCTCTCAACACTGCGACTGCGCAGCATGCAATCCGTTCTCTTGCTGATCCAATGTAAAGGAACCTGCCCCCCCCGCCAATCCAGGCGCACCTGCAGAAGAAGGTCAAGTCCCAGGAGACGGAGCGGCGCAAGGGCATCCCCTGGACGGAGGAGGAGCACCGCCTCTTCCTCATGGGCCTGGCCAAGTACGGCAAGGGCGACTGGCGCAGCATCTCCCGCAACTTTGTCATCACGCGTACGCCCACCCAGGTGGCCAGCCACGCGCAAAAGTACTTCATCCGGCTCAACAGCCAGTCGCGCAAGGACAAGCGGCGCGCCAGCATCCACGACATCACCTCCCCCGCGCCGCCGGAGCCGTCCCTGCTGGCCTACGGCATGGGCCACCACATGGCCGCCCCGGGCATGGGCATGATGCACGTGACCCCGGGGGGCGTGGCTGCTGGCGTCCCCGTCATGCACCCAGGGGCCCTGGCTCACCACCGGGCCATGCTCCAGCAGCGCATGGGGTCGTGAGGGGTGGGCCCCGGCGCCGTGGGGCGCACGGATGTGTGATGCCTGGCGTGGCCTGCTGACGCTGGTCCTGGGTGTCCCCCCCCGCCAAGACTCAGGCAGGCAGGCCCATGCATGGCGGTGCAGGAAAACTCCACCCCTGGCCCTGAGCATCTCCGTAACGACGGCCGTGAGTTTCCTGCCCTGCACCCTCCCAGCCCTGAATCCCCTTTCCCCTCCCTTCAAGCTTCATTCTTTGGGCAGCCAGTGCTTCCCCCCGCGCCCCCACCCCCGAGAAGACTTCATGTGCACAGGGGCGTGGCGGGGTGGGCTGCCCCTCCCCACTCGCTGTGACTCTCCACCTGCCCTGACGTAAACGCCGAGAAGATGCATGTTCATCGACTTTTAAAATCCAAGTTTGAGGAGGGGGTGTAGGACGCACTACAGAGCGCCCTCGCAGTGTCAAGGAGTGGCAAAGACCAAAGGGGGTTGGGACGAGCGGGACGGACTGAATCTGCAGAGCATACGAGCAAGGGTGAGGCAGCGGGACGGGAGGGGATGGTGTAGCATCTGACGGGGAGGGACCTAACACTGGATCAGACATGCACTCTCGCTTCGCCCACAGGAGGGGGCCTGGCGCCGGGTCGCTCCCTGGCCAAAAGCCTCTCTCTACTGCCACGCGGCCGCTTCCGCACAGCCACCGAGCGGCGCAAGGGGTTGATGAAGGGAAGGACTGGGCTCGTACTCCGCGGCAGTCGTGCCGCGCTGAGAGGCCCTTCCCAGGGTCCCGTGCAAGGGGTGCGGGGGGGGGAAGGGGGAGTTTAGGGGGGGGGGGGGGCTCGCGTCGCGA
>NW_011934124.1:154053-168399 GCF_000733215.1 Auxenochlorella protothecoides
GCGCAGCATGCGCGGGCGCCGCGGTCCGCTGCCTGCCCGGCAGCCGCACGCGCGCGCGCCAGGCCGGCGGCGCGGCCTTGACCCCCGTGGCGGCCTGCGCGACGCGCGCCGCCTGCTGCTTGGTCAGCACCTGGCGGATGGCCTCGAAGAAGCAGAAGAAGATGGCGGAGTTGAGGCCGTTGGACAGCGCGCGGGGGCCCATGCCGCGGAAGAAAGCGCGCGCGCCGCCGCCCTCGCGCAGGATGGCGCGCGACGCCGACACCACCGTCGGCCGCGCGCTGGCGGTGGTCATCATCACCGTCTTGACCACGTCCAGGGGGGTGGTGGCGGCCGCGGCGGCCGCGCCCGCAAACCCGCCGATGCACAGGTCCTCCAGCACCGAGGCGTGCCGGCCGCGCAGGCGCAGGTGCAGGTTGCGCACCGTCTCGTACACCGCAAACTTGACTGCCATGTCGGGGACGTCCTCCAGGATGGTCGGCAGGAAGCCCTGTTTGTGGAGGGTGGTGTTGGAGGGATGTTATTTTCACGCTGGGCTGGGTGAACAATGAGGGAATCAGGTTCAAACATCAGAGGGTAACAACCGGGGTGCAGGGAGAGGGGGGGGGAGGGGGTTGGAGGGAGGGAGGACATGACATGCTTGGCCATCTCAAACAACAACCCATACCCTCGCTGCAACCCCCTCCGACCTCCTCCACCCCCCCGCTCATTCAGTCCCAGCACATGAAACCCCACTCTGCCCTTCTCACCGTGAAGAGGCCGCGCACTCCCGCCGCCTTGACGATGTCCTGCGCCGCGGCGAGGGCGTTGGTGTACACCCCCGCCTGCACCGAGCGGATGCAGACCGCGAGCGGGACCTTGACCACGGATGAGCCGAGCGCGGCGGTGGCCCCCGACACAAAGGCGACGGAGCCGTCGGAGAGGGTGGAGTGCTCGCGCAGGAAGCGCTTGGTGGTGGAGTAGAAGGCAAAGTAGGTGCCGATGATGAGGCCCGCGCCGGTGGCCGCGCCCACCACGCCCTTGTACAGGCCCTTGAACTCGTTCAGGTTGCGGGCCAGGCCGCCGCCCCGGGCGGGGCGCGAGGAAGGCAGGCGCGGGCCGGAGCGGGGGCCGGCGCCGCGCGGGGCGCCCGCACGCGGGCCCGTCTGCATCCGCACCTTCATCGTGTCCAGCGGGTGGATGGTGGACTGCGAGGCGGCGCGCGCCATGGCCCCCGCCACCACGTCGTGCACTGGCTTCTGGTCGGGCTTGGGGGGCGGGGGGGCCAGCTTGGCCGAGGAGGAGGCCACCACGGTCGCCGTGGCCGCCGCTGCCGCCACGGCCGAGTTCTCCTGGACCTGTGAGCGTGCACAGGGGCGGCGGGTTGCAGTGCCCTGAGCACATACTGGCCTGCTTTTTGTATGCCAGATGGGATCAGGCTCTAGCACGGCAGACTGTGGGTAGCAGAAGGTGCCCAGGAGACTGCAGCCATGCCTCCCTACACAGCAGAGGTGGGCCAGTCAACAAGGACTTGGCCCCCATGCACTCACAACCCATGGCAACCTGCCCACCTGCATCGGGTGGTCGTCCACAGACAGGCTTGGGCTGCCGATCAACGCTCTACGAAGGACGAGGGTCAGCGCGGCGCCGGTGGCCGCGCTCACAACGCCCTGGGGAGGAGCGGATGAGGGTTCGAGCGCGTTGGATCACAGGCTCCGGGGCCAGGGGAGTGCGTTCGCCAGGGCCCTGCTGGCGCCTCGACAAGTGCACAAAATCTCCACAGCACGATGGCATGAGCAGGAAAGAGGAGCCCGTCGGCCCCGAAGGCGGGCCTGTTTTCAAACAAGGGCGCCCAAGGGCGCGGGCAGGCGCCGGGTCCCAAACCACCCCTCGCCCCTCCCTCACCTGCGACACGCTGCAGAATGGAAGGGTAGCTTGTCTGATCGCCGAACCCAGGCCGTGCGGGTAGCCAGATGAGGCGACGGACTCCCTTGGCTCGGCAGTCGGTGCTTGAACCGCCGTTGGCGCCGAGGAACTGCACCGTTGGGAAGCCAGAGCGGCACCCGTAAGCGGCATCCACACCACGCGCCCTTGATTTGCGCTTGGGGGGGCCCTCACAGATCGCCGCGGTCAGTGCTGCGTGCTCACGGCCACGACCTTCGTCAAGCCAGGCGCAGGCAGGGGTGTTGTATGGTCGCAGTGCTGCTCGACTGCGCTCTCAACCCGTTTGCAAGTCCGTGTGAGCGAGTGTTCGGGTTTGATGGGGAGCGGAAGGCAGTGAAGGGTCGACCGGGTCCCGCCAGCGGGCCAAGTGCGAAACGGGAGGTTGCTGCAGAGAGGTTCTGCCCGTCCGACCCCGGAAGGTGGCCCCCCCTCTCTTCCCCTTGCGGAGCACCTCCCCGGCACCCAGCGCGCCGCCGCTCGGGAAACGGATCGCAATGCTTACAAGAATTTTAATGGAACATCTGGTGCGGTCCTCTACCTTCCCAACCCTGCCAAGCACTGGGAGGCTGGGTCCCCCCGCCTGAGCATCGCACCATGCGTGCCCCTCAGGCGAGGCTCTTGGCGTACAGCTGGGAGTTCCTGCCCGGGTCCACCTGGGCCCGCCTGGCCTCCGGCAGCAGCGCGTTTCCCGCGGCGGGCCCCACGTGGCGGAAGCCGCGCTGCGCGAACCAGTCGGCTGTACGCGTGGTCAGCAGCACGAGCGTGTGCGCGCCCGCCGCGGCGGCGGCCGCCTCCACGCACTCCAGCAGCCCGTCGCCCTTGCCCAGGCGGCGGTAGGCGGGGTGCACGGCAAAGGCACCCAGCTCCGCCACGCCATCGCCCAGGGGGGGCGCTGCCACGCAGCCCAGCACGCGGCCCTCCCGCTCCCAGACCGTGAAGTGTGGCAGGTCGGCGGCGAGGCGCGCCGCGGAGCGGCGCACCAGGAACCCGCCCTCCTCCAGCGGGCGCAGCAGCTCGGCGATGGGGCCCAGGTCGCGCGGCTCCGCGGGGCGCATGCCCTCATACAGGTCGGTGGAGACCATGGAGCCGACGCCGTCGCGGGAGTAGAGCTCCAGCAGCAGGCCGCCATCCCCCGCCGCGTCCACCAGGTGCGCGCGCTTGACCCCTGCGCGGCACGCCGCGCAGGCCGCCAGCAGGGGCAGCGCCGCGCCCGCCGCCGCCCACTTCTCCAGGTCGAAGTCCAGGTCGCGCTGGGCGGGGGGGAGGGCAGGGGAGGCGGGGGCCGGTGCGGCGGTCGCCGCGGCGTCGGGGTGACCACCGACGCCGGCGGGCACCTCCCCCCCGCCGCCGCCGCCGCCGCCGCCCAGGGCGGCCAGCTCGGCGAGCAGGTCGGCGCGGCGCGCGGGGTCCGGCAGCGCCGCGCAGAGCAGCGCCTCCGCGTCGCGCAGGGGCAGCCAGCCGGAGAGCTCGCGAGAGCGGCGCAGCGCCACGCTGGTGGTCAGCAGCAGCAGCTTGTCGGCGCCCAGGGCCACGGCGGCCGCCGCCGCGACGCCCGTGGGCGGGCAGGCCAGCGGCTCGCCGCCCGCGCTGAAGCCCAGCCCGGACAGCACCACGATGCTGCCGGCCGCCAGCTGCGCGGCCACCGAGGCGGCGGCCACGTGGCGCACCATGCCCGTGGCGCCGTGGTCCACCCCGCCCACCACGCCCCGGCGCTTGGCCGCCAGGTAGTTGCCGGAGACGACGCTGAGGCTGGGCGTGTGCACGGTGGGGGGCTCGCCGCGCTTGCCGCGCGTGTGGCGCCGGGCCAGGGCCACCGTGGGGGCCTGGGGAGGCGGTGGGCGGGCAAGAGGGTGGGGTGGATGGCGGGGTGCTTGAGGGGGAGGGCATGCGTGCAGATGCGAGTGTTGGGCACGGGGACGCCGCAAAGCGTGTCGCACGCAGCCTCTCTCATCGAAAGGTCAAGAAGCATGAGTTTCTCAGGGATGGACGACGGGTGGGGGGCAATCTGGGGCCCCGCCAATCAAGGATGCCAGGGCCGGGAGTGCACATCCCTCGAGCAAAACACCCGGGCTGCCAGCCACGACCTACCTTGGAGAGGAAGGCCTCCACCTGGAGGCGAGCCAGGCCCGCTGCCTGGATGAGCCGCTCCATGGCATCGGAGTCGGTGACGGGGTAGGGTGAGGATGTGTCGGAGACGGGAGGGGCGGGGGTGCCCAGCACGAGCACGAGCCGGACGCCCAGACCTGGAGTGCAGCGGATTGGGGGTTAGGCACGCACGGTGTGCATGTGGCGACGGGAAGGACGTGCTCGAGTGGGGTGGGTGCTCAGCAAAAGAGTCCGGCACGACGCTTGCAGACTTCTTGCTGGGGAACGAGAAAAATTTGAAAAGGACTTGAAGCTGGCAGGTGTGCCCCTGACGGGAAGCTGCCTTTGGGTGACACGGGACAGAATGCCTGCCCCTGCCCACAACGATCGCTTGAAGTCATGAGGACGCTGCGCCAAAGCCCATGCAGTCGCCATCACACAAGATCAACAGTTAAGAGACACGCGCTGGCCTCCCTGTGCCTCGACCCACCATGCAGGAGCGCAATGTCCTCCAGCAGGGCACTCAGTTGACTCCGATTGGAGACCACCTACATCGAGGGTGGGCAGGTGGGTACAGGCAGCTGTGCACAACTGCCCCATCGCGCCGGTAATGTGTCTGGTGCGAGGGTCTCAGAAGAAGGTCCGCCACCTCCTCATGCTGCATTCCAGAAGAAACACATCCGGCTCGCCCTTCCAGCACCAACACCAGGAGCAGTGGAGCGATGGCTCCACACAGTCACGCACCTCTCCAGGAATGCTGATCACGAAGGTTCGCCCCCTGTGGCCTTCAATGTAGGGCGAGGCCTGTCGAAAGAACTGGACGAATAGCCCGTACTGCGTTCGGTCCAGGGCACCATAGTCCCGCCCAGGCAATCCCCTGGCAGGGACCACGGCATGCTGTGGGCTTGGAGCCTCCGCAGACGTCGAGGCGGTGCCATTGGTGGTGCTGGACGGGGGCCCAGTTGGGCCTAGCCGGTGGGTGCAAGTCCTGACGCGGTAGGTCAGAGGAGATGTGCACCGCGCAGGAGTCAACGAAAGGGTGCTGCAGCCCCTCATGGCATGGCGACAGCTCTACTGAGATCCTAAACTACAGGCCATGGGGTTAGAGTGTGCTGAAGCTGGGACGTTGAGGAGGGAAAACCTCAGATCACCACCCCTTACATGGGGGGCGCGAAAATGAAACCCTAGGGGGGGCCCCGCAGCGCGCCCGCGGGCCAAGATTGCAGGGGTGGACCAGATGCAACGACTGGGTCGTGCGGTCGGGATCGGGGTAGGAATATTCCGAGGAGGCTTCATTGCAATGGTTAGGAGCGTGCACATAGACGCCGGGGTTGAGGCCTACGCACAGGGCTGCACCCGGCTCGGGTTCATCCTGCAGGTGCGAACATGCCTTGATGAGGGTGGTGCAAGGGGATGGGAGTTGCTCCACCGCTCACATGGGTGGTGCAGGAGTGGATGACAGCCCTGGCGCCCCACCACCCCTGCACCAACAGGTGGGCTTCATCCTGGGCCGGCCACAGCCTGGTGGCAAGGACCTGCTGCTGGCCCTCATCCCCACCCCAGACTGCGAGGCGGGCCCCGCAGCGAGGCTGGATGGCAAGACGCACATCACCCTCGACGCCGACTGGGTGGTGGAGCACGCCCTGCAGCTGTCGCGCATCCTGATCGGAGGTGGGGAGCGCGGTGAGGTGCTGCGGCGCACCGCCCTGCTCGCCAGTCTGATCCCGGCAGCCCCCACCGCCCCTGGCCCCGCAATACACGTGCAGGCATCCACGTGCTGGGTATGTTTGTGGTGGCCCCCGCGGCAGTGTTTGAGGCCAGCAGCACAATCGTGACGGGGGTGCTGCGGGATGTCCAGTCGGAGCTCAGAGGTGGGCGGGACTTGGTGGGGGGAAAGGAGGAGGTGCACGGAGAGCAGTGGAGAGGCTGGATGCTCCCGCAGATCCCCCACACCAGGGTATCGCCAGACGTTGGTCGCCCGCCCGACGCTGCCCGGGCCCTCTCCATGTTGCACGGGACTCGCTTAAGCGCTCCCCTGTCCCTACCCCCTTCCTCACAGGCTCCCATGCCTCGCTCGTGCTGCACGCCGACGCGACCAGCGGAGCGCTCACGGCCAGGGATGCGAGCGGGCCCGGCGCCCTGAAGCCCTGCGACCACCGCGTCTCCGCGCTGGCAGAGCAGATGGTGACGCTGCAGACCCGGTGGGCCGGCGTCGGGTGGTGTGCGGATGTGGGTGGTGCGCCTGCCAAGCTGGGTAGTCCCGTGACCCTGTGCTGGGGTGCAGCAGCTTGCATGCCCACCTTGCGCGCCATGTGCCTGTCGCCCTCCGACCACCTTGTGACCCCGCGGCACGCTCTCTGTTGCCTGCGCGCTGTCCACACCCCACAACCCCCCCGACACCCCCTGCAAGCACTCCTCCTGAACCCTACAGTAAGCCCCTCCATCCTCCTCTACAACACTACCTCCCCCCCCCTCACACCCAGGTACGCGCTGGACTGCCCCCTGCCCGGCCCCATGCCGCCGCCGTATAAGCCCGCCCGCCGTGCCGTGCTCGCCGACGTGGCGGCCCGGCTGGAGGGCGCGGTGCTGGCGACGTCGGAGGGGCGGCTGCTGCCCCCCGGCGCCGCCTCGCTGGCCGAGGCGGGCGCAGCGGCGGGACTGACCCCCGCCGGACCCTGGACCCTGGCCCTGCACGGGCCAGGTGGCGTGCGCGCGGGCGCGCCTGGAGTGGCCAGCCTACGAGGCGTGCTGGACGCACGCGCCTGTGTGGGCCGGAGGGAGGGCGTGGCGGCGGCGCGCGACGCGCTGGCGGCCGACGTGCGCGCGGGCGTGGCGGCGCGGCTGGCGCCCGAGGCGCGGGGGCGGGAGGGGGGCGAGGCCACGCTGGGCACGCTGCGCCGCGTGTTCCTGGCCCTGCCGGAGGGCCCGCTGGCGGTGGCCGAGGTGCTGCGCTTCGGGGAGGGGGAGGGCGTGGCCCTGGCCCGCCTCCAGGAGGTCCTGGGCGGCGCGGTGGTGGCCGAGGCCCTGGCCCTGGATGCGCCGCTGGAGGTGACGCGGTACGTGCCGGGCCAGGCGCTGCGCGAGTCCAGGAACGAGTACGCCATGAGGAACCTCATCATCGCCTCTGTCCTGCTCATGATCATCTTCGTGCTCTACATGACCTACTTCCATGGCCGCTGACGGCGTATGGGAGGGAGGACTCTTTAGGGCAGGAGCAGCATACCTTGAGAAGTACCCGCCACCACTTCCTCCGTTGTTAACCGGCCCGCGACGCCACCAAAGGCCGACGTGGGTGCATCACTGCGGCCAATCTGGAACACACAACCTTGGCTTTGCACGAGCCCCTCTGTACGACGAGGGCGTGGACCGCCCGTATATCGGTCCCACCACCTCGAGACAGTCACGTGGCGTCGTATCGGCATAACACGGTTCCCGACGTGTTGGCGTGGGCAGGGAAACCAATGTCCCTATGCGCAGACGAAGGTGTAACCCTAGCACAAGACATTTCAAGGAGCTGAACCCCAGGCAGTGCGCCGAATGCATGCGCCTGCCGCAGATTGCGCAGGGCGACCGGGAGTTCCGCTTCCGAGGTGCGGCGTGGGCGCCGAAGCTCCGAACCCGGGACCCCATGTCCGACGCATTGGCCGCTCGCCCAACCCGCTCGAACCCCGCAAACCTGCTCGCGAGCGAGGACTGAGCTCGACCAGCGAGCATGGTACAAATACCCGGCCTGAGCACAATTTCCAGCTCGCCATTCCAATCAAGTCCCCCACCCCCATCTGGAATCCCCAAGGTCCACAGCCCCTCCCTCGCCATGTCTCGGACCTGAATCCTCCCCAAGGAACCTGGAAAAGGTTCTATATCTACCCCAGCACCAGAGGACCCGACACGAACGCGCCTGGGAGGACTTGCTGGACTCTGCATGCAGCGCTGATGAGCGGCCATGGTACCGAGTCGTTTCTCGGGAAGAGGTAGGTTGGGCATTTGGGCCAGGAGCAAGCTTATGAGAATGCTTGATGGAGGTTTCGGAATTATACCCGCCATTCTTGGCCTGCACAATGACCGATATCGTTGCGCCACATCGCTGCTCGCAGGGATTCCAGCGGGCGTCGTTCGTCCGGAATCAGGAGGACCGCATCGAGATATCGCGGAGTGACCCACCATAGCCGTACCAACGTGAGGGCAGGGGGTGGAATGAGGAGTGCGTCAGCATGATATACAAGAACTTACGTGCCAAGCACGGAGGTTGTGGGTCGAGAGCCGCACAATTGTTCGGTCAAGTATGAGGGGTGGGGTCCTAAACATGTTAATTGCCCACCCCAACACCTGCGCGCAGAGATACGAGGCCCATGTTTGGAGCGAGGGTAAACAAGTTTACCTCGGAGGATATGGTTTGGAAGTGCAGGTAGGGCATCTCTCGGATGTTGTTTTCTCGGCATGGCACCCCTTGGGGACCCTCGGATTGCCAGCGTGCGCGAGTCTGGGATGACCACCCTCCCTCCCTCCCATATGCCCGCAGGCCGCCACGGCCTATGACCTTGCCGCATGTAAGTTTAGGGGCCAAGACGCCCAGACCAACTTTGATATCTTCCGATACAGCGCGGAGTTGGAGGATCATACCGCGAGTCAGGAGGAGGTCGTGCAGCACCTGCGAGCGCAGAGCAAGGCCATGAACTGCGTTGCCAAGGATACTAATCTCACCATGGAGGAGTGGGAGCTGGAGATATCAGGTACGGTCCTTATCACCAAGTTTCCGACCTGCGGCCCGGCGGCGAGTAGGGTTCATTGGTCGCCAGGCCGGCGTCCCGTTGTCCTCCCCCCGAGGTCCCATGCGTGCATGGCACTCTTGCGAGCATGCAGCGTGTCCACTTCATTGCATTGCATCGACGTATGACGCTTCACAGTACGTTCCCATCCTTCCCCCTGCAGCCACGGTGCACCCCGACAAGGAGCACCTGGGGGTGTTTGCAGACGAGCGGGCTGCGGCGCGGGCGGTGGATCGGTCCTGCATCCAGAGGCTGGGACTGGGTGCCACCACCTCCTTCCCCCTGGTCGACTACCTAGATATGCTGGGTGAGAACAATGGCGTAGGGTCTGACCCTTGAGAGTGGGTGGGAGAGCTTGACCGTGAGGGTGGTTGTCGTCATGAAGCAGTGTCGATCAATTGGCGCCATTGTTCCTCCGAAACCTCACCTCTACTGGGGCAAAGCGCCCGCTCTGAAATCCTTCACCACACCATCTCTACCTCCCACAGATGGCGAGCACATCCAAGCAGCGGTGAAGCGAGGCCTGCTCCCCCCGGTCCTCCCCACCAGCTACACCCCTCCCCCGGTGCCGACCCCCCTGCTCCAGCTGCAGCGGGCTGCCCGCGGGCCCAGCCCCACGCTGAAGAGGCTGAACACCCCCCGAGCAGGGGAGTACGACGTCAGCCCCATCAGCCAGCCTTCCGGGGCCCAGCAAGCCCCAGCAGGCTCCATGCAGTCCCCCAGACCCCAGGCCACGCCGGGGGAGGGGGAGGCCGACGCCCACCAAGGTGCTGAGCTGGGTGTCCAGGTGGTCCCTCGCCGGACCTCTGTGACACCCCGCAGCGTCTTTGACTTCATGGAGTTCCAGACCATGCTGACCGGTGAGCACAGGGTTACCCCGGTCCGCACGCAGGCGACACTGGGTTTTGGGATTTGTGCTGACGGACAATCACGCCCATAGTGCCAAGACTGGGTCCCAGTCAGCCCTCCATCGCACACATCCCTACCACCCTCACACCGCGCACCCTTGTACACCGCCCTGACCTGGCCCACACTCGAAATCTTCATCCAAGCCTCCTCCTTTAATCCTGCCACTCCAGGTCCCTCCTGCGCTGGCAAGCGTCTGCAGGAGGAGGCAGACGGCTCGTGCAAGAGAGCACGAACGGATGACCCGGATGCATGGATGCAGGAGGACGCACTGGCCATGCTGGATCTCCAATGAGGACCCAAGGTGGTCACCGTCCGCCCCACGTCGGAACGCTGCTGTCATTGACAGCAACTTTCGGCGCTCTCCTGCTCAATACATGCCCTCCGATCCCTGTGCCACATCCCACTGCCGGCCATCCCACGCGATCCCCTCCAATGTGCAGCATGCCCATCCCCTCACTGTGGAGTCCATTCCTGCATCTGTGTCCTCAAACCCTTGCCCTCCCGAGCCTTTTCCCGAGTCGGCTCGCTGCGTGCCTTCCTTCCGCTGAGTTTGCAGGTTCCCCTTTTACGCCTCCACTCCTCTTACAAAGGCCGCTCGCACACCACGTTTTCGATCCCTGCTCGGATTTGAAATCAATACACCGTTGGACCTAATTTCTCAAATAAGAATAAGATTTGGTTTCAGGAGGTGCCAGATAATGTGATCGAGGTTGAGGCGCCAGGGGAGTACACGCCGGGGTAGCAGACCCGCAATTCCGCCGCTCGTGAGGGAATACCCAGTAACTCTGTTCGTCATGTGATCCTGATGCAGTCCCGATCTGTGTCATGCGAGGAGGGAGCACGTACTCTGGCACCCTCCGCTCGACCTGCCTCGGTCCGGACGGATGCCTCGTTTCCGGCACCCGCGATCGTGAACGCCGCCGAGGCGGAACCAGGCCAGGTGCTCACGAAGCATCCACGGCCGGCATGTTGCCCCCACCCACATCAAAACCCACTGAGAGCTAAGCAGGTACCATTACATGGCATAATTGCCCCGGCGAACCCCACTTCGTCCCGCCCAAGCCGCTCCTTCGCGAACTGGATCTGCAAGCATGGCGTACTCACCCAGGCACTATTGCCAACCGCTCAGCACCCCCGTCACCCGGAAGCGCAGCCGCGAGAGCTCCGGGGAGGACGAGGCCATGCCCAGTAGACGCAGCAGTCTGCATGAGCTCATGGGTATGTCCCGATCGGCCCCCGGGACGCCCATGGAGGCCGTGCCGGAGTACAAGGGGGTCACCCTCCACGTGCGCACTAAACGCCATGAGGTGGGCTTGGGGGTAGTGATGGTATTCAGGGATGGTGGTGGTGCATCCTGCTTCAGTGGTTTTCTGGGCATTCTGTGCATACATTTGGGAGGATGAAACCTTCTTGGGTACCCACTGGAATCCAGTGCTCGGGTTGTTGGCCCTGGGGTACCATCATGGGACTGCAGCAGCCGTCCCCGGGTTACACACCTGGAAGTACCCAGTTTCTTCCCAACCCACCTCCACCCTGGCCACTCCGAGCTGATCCCGAACCTTTCTTATCACCCCCCCGCATATCCTCGCAGGCCCACATCTGGGAGGGTCAGCCCGGGCGGCAGTTCTACCTGGGCGGGTTCGGCAGCGCTGCCGAGGCGGCGCTGGCCTACGACATTGTGGCCCTGCGCCTGGGCCGGCGCGAGACCAACTACCACCTGTCCTACTACGAGCCCTGGCTGGACCTGCTGGAGGCCCAGCCCCTGGAGGATCTGGTGTCCGGGCTGCGGCGCCAGAGCAAGGGCGCCAGCCAGCAGACCTCCTTCTTCCGCGGCGTGACGCGGCACGCCAAGGGGCGCTGGGAGTCGCGCATTGGCCAGGCCGCGGGGCGGCGCTACCTCTACCTGGGCCTGCACGACACGGAGGTGCAGGCGGCGCGCGCCTACGACCGCGCCGCCATCGCGCAGAAGGGCATCGACGCCCAGACCAACTTTGCGCTCTGCGAGTACCTGGAGGAGCTGGGGCCGGAGGCCGCCGCGCGTGCCGCCGCCAGGGGCCTCCTGGGGGGTGGCACGGCGGGGGGGGCCGAAACGCCCGCCGCCACACCCACGCAGCCGCCGCAGCCGCCGCGCGCCGGGCTGGCACCGGCAGCGGCCAGCGCCGGCGCGCGTGCGCTGGCCTACCACATACTGGGCGCGGAGGTGCGGGACGAGGAGCTGTCGCCACAGACGGTGCTGGACCCGCTGTCGCCCCAGATGCTGTCGCGGCACCTGCGCCAGCAACGCGAGCGAACAGCACGCAAGCTGCAGCAGGGAGAGGAAGAAAGGGAGGAGGAGGAGGGGGAGGAGGCGCCGCGCGGCGGCGTCTTCTGGGACATCATCACCCACGACATGTTCTGAGGGCCCTCGGGTCCCTGTCGGGTTCACAGCTGCCCTGCCGGTACGTGACCGTGCTTGAGCCAGACCCCGACTCGACGCTCCACCGGACCCCTCTCAAGGCACCGCACACCTCGTTCCCCTGTGCTGTGCCCAGTCCCCCTTTCCATGTTGACGCGTGCTCCTTGTCTGCATGCTCCTGCCTTCCTCCCCTGCCCCTGCACCGCCCCGTGTGCGCGCGTCGCCTTGCGGCACAGCGCACCACCGAATCCCTCGCTTGCCCTCCCCTGTACACCCCCTCCTTGCGACCCCCTGATGATAACTGCTCCCTGCGATCCAGCACCCTGCCTTGAAAGAACATGCACAGAGATCGGGCACGTGCGGGGTCACAGAGGAGGGAGGCAGGCAACGAGAGGTGCCCCTGCCCGTGCCCAGGCAGGGGGATGGCAACTTCGCGTGAGGCGCCGCGTGCACCCCCGCACCGGACAGCCCCGTCGCCGGCTAGGCGCGCGGCCCGCCATGCGCCGCCGCGTCGTCGATCTTCCGCCGCACGGCGGCCAGGAGGGCGCCCAGCGCCGCCTCGGCATGGGGCGAGCCCGGCCCGCGCCGGCGCGCGCGGTGCACGGCGGCCTCCACGCCTCGCAGGACGGGCTCCACGTGGGCAGCGATGCGCGCGTCCCACACGCACAGGCCGTCCACCGCGGCGCCGGCCCAGCCGGCGGGCGCGGTGGGGTCGCCGCGGTCCAGCAGGCTGGACAGCTGCTGCGCGAGGCTGAGCAGCGCGGGCTGGCCCAGGCGCGGCGGCCGCGTCGCGAGCGCCGCCGCCGCCGCCTCCTGCGCGCACAGCCAGCCGACCAGGCCCGCGTCGGCCGCGGACAGGGCCTCGTCGAAGGCCTCCTCCGGCAGCCGGGCCTCCAGCAGGCCCAGCAGGCGGCGGCGGGCCGGGTCCAGCGGCGCGGGCGGGGCCGGGCCGAAATTGGACGCCGGGGACGGAGCGGCGCGCGCCAGGCCCCCCGCCGCGCGCGTCAGCTCGGCCGCCGCGCCGCGCAGCTCGGCTAGGGTCTCGGCGGCGGCGGCGGCCTGCGCGTCCAGCCCGCGCGCCATGGCCGCGGTCAGCTGGCTCAGCATGGACCCGCAGGCCGCCTCGAACCCGGGCACCAGCTGGGTGGAGAAGGCGGAGGTGAAGGCCCCCGCCAGGGCCGGCGCCAGCGAGGCCGACACCGCCGACGCGACCTGGGGCGCCAGCAAGGCGGCCGAGGACGCCAGCGCCTGCACGGGTGTGGTTGGCGCGATTCCGCATGACGTTTCCTGGTGGAAAGGCTTGGAGCCTGCGGCAGAGGCTGTGGATGGCCTGGCCTCTCTGGCCCCCGAAAGACGTCAGGCTCCCGCACACTTTGATCATTGGGGCCCAGAAGCCTGTCGGCTGCACGGAGCAGATGCACGCCACCACATGACCTCCCCCGCACCTCTGGGAGGGCCGTGGCAACCGCGGCCTGGACGGCCAGGGTCGTGGACGCGGAGACGCTGCGCATGTGCTCCCGAAACTCGGCCTGTGAGTGGGAGTCGGTTTGGGGGGGGGGGGGGGAGCAGGTGTGTGTGTGTGTGTTGTGAGCAGGGGTGGTGGGGTGGTGGCCTGGAGAGGCGGGTGGCAAGGGCATCACAGGGATGACTCATGCAAGCGCGCTGCGATGGCCCTCGCCGTCCCCAGACAGTCCTCTCCCTGCGGCCCATGCATACCCTGCTCCACACCATGCCCCCTCCATCTCCCAAGACCCTTCTCCCCATCTCCCTCCACCCTGCCAGAGCCGCACCTGCTGGGCCCGCACCACCTCCTGCACGATGCGGGAGGTGGAGGCCAGCGCCGCTGCCTCGGCCTGCGCCCGGTGCTCCTCCAGCGCCGCCGCCCGCTCCGCCGCGACCTGGGGTGGAGTGAGGGGTGGGTCGGGGGCTGAACAGGCTGGTGAGCAACAGCCCCTGCGCTTCCACGCAAGCATTCCCAGCCCCTCCTCACACCATGTGTTCCCTCTCCGGCTTCCCTTCCCTGCCTGAGCCCCCCATTCCCCCTCCAGCCTCGTACCATGTCACGCAGCTCCCGCAGGGTCAGGCGCAGCGTGGCCTGGTGGTCATCGTGCTGCGTGGCCGCGGCCGCCGCCATCTCGGCGCGCAGGCTCTTGACCAGCTCGCGGAACATGAGGGTGACGTGCCCCACAAACTTGCGGTGCGAGCCGTCCAGCGCGGAGGCCACGGCGGCCGCCACCGCGCCGTCCAGGCTCTCCGCCGCCGTGGCGGAGG
>NW_011934124.1:169342-176111 GCF_000733215.1 Auxenochlorella protothecoides
TGGCTGTCGGCGGGGGGCTCGCGGGCGTCGGGCCCGGCGGAGGAGGCAGTGGCACCTGCAATCGAGGCGGCGGCATCTGCGAACGAGGCGGTGGCGTCCGCGCCGGCGGGCAACAGGATGGGGACTGGAACCTGGACGGCCTGGCCGCCCACAGGGCTGGAGGGAGGGCTGGGGCACTCCGACTGGGGGAAGGGGGGGGGGGGTTGAGGGCGGGGGCACGGGGTGGATGAGGGTGACGAATGGGATACAGCCGCTACGGTGCCGCCGTGACGGCCAGCCAGGCACACCCCCGGGGCCCTCCCCATCACTCCACTCCGAGCCCTCCAGTCAGCTCACCGTGATCTCGCCCTCCTCCTCCTCCTCCTCGGCACCCTCCACTCCGATGCTGCCTCCGACCCCCACCCCCGATGCGGACGATGTGCCCGTCGCCGAAGCCTGCATGGAGGCCGGGCCGGAGGAGGCCGGCGAGGGCGAGTCCGCCGGCAGGCTCCCCGCCGACGACCGTGGGCGGGGGGCATCCTGCGTCGCCGTGGCCCCCGCCGCGGGGGCGGTGCCGGCGGGGACTTCAGGGCGACCCCCCGCAGCGGCCTCTGGCAGGCGCAGCAGGTCCAGGTCCAGGGTGTACTGCTGCACCGCCGTGCGCTGCACCGCCGCGACCTCCACGCGCGGCGGCCCGTCCAGCGCCAGCGCGTCGGCGCTCAGCACGGGCTGGGACAGGCCGAAGCGCGCGCCGGCGACGATGCGCGGGCCCGCGCCGGTGCCGGGTGCGGGCCCCAGGCGCAGCGCCACCAGCTCCCGGCTCCCCGCCAGCAGGAGCAGGTCGGCGCCACGCACCGCCACCAGGTGGTACGGCGCCGACCCGGGGTCAAGCGAGAGACGGGGGCCCAGGGGCGCGCCGCTGTGCAGCGGCGCGCGGGGGTCGAAGGTCAGGAGCCGGACCTCGGCGCCGCCGCCCAGGACCGCGGCGGCCACGGGCGGCGCGGTGGTGCCGGGGCGCCCGCCGCGCGCCGCCGGCAGCCACTCCAGGCCGGAGACGGGGGCTTCGGCCAGCCAGACGCGCGCCGCGGAGTTGACCTGCTCGGGGCCGTGGTCCATGCTCCAGAAGTAGACGCTGCCGTCCTCCAGGCCCAGCAGGCACTCGGTGTCGTCGCGGCCGGGCGCCAGGCTCAGCGCGGCGGAGGACAGCACCAGGTCCCGCACATCTTTGGGTTCAAGCGAGCAGGTGTGTGTGTGTATGTGTGTGTGAGTGCGAGAGGTGGCTGGACATGCTGTGCATGGGACGTGTACCGCAGGACGGCCCTTGGCCAGCAATCCGTCTCACATTCCTGTTGCCAGGAGTCATGGCTCCTCAGGAGCCGCTCGTGGTAACACCCAGCGACCCTTCCCCCCCGACTCCAGCAGCGCACCCATGAGCCAAATCCCCCCCCCCCCCAACCAAAACCCAAACCCCTTCACTCCTTCCTCACCTTCGGAGCGGCGCCTGAGGGAATAGATGTGGAAGGGAGCCGAGTGGCCCGCATACCCGAGCGTGACCTTGCGGGTGCCCCTGGACCAGGCGATGACGCGGTCCCGGCTGAGCCAGGCCACGCTGACCACGCCTGGTGCCAGGCCGCGCGTGCCGGCATGCACCCTGTCCACGCTGACCGTGCCCTGGGCGTCGGCCGCCAGCCGCCAGACGATGAGCTTGCCGTCGGGGCCGCCGCTGGCCAGGACGCTGGAGTCCGAGCAATTGAACCTGGGAGGTGGTGAGCATGCATGAGGCTGATGGTGGGCATGTGAAGGTTGAGAAGCAAGGAAGGGACTCTGCGACTTGGCAGAGGTCCTTCCTGCCTCACAGGACGGCATCGGCTCCAGGACCCCTCCCCAACCCACCTGAGGCTGGTGATGAGACCGGTGTGGCCCTTGAGCAGGGCCCTGCCGCCCGTGGAGCGGTGGATCACCCTGATGTGCCCCGGCTTGAGGCCATAGGCGATAAAGTCCATGTTGACGGCGATGAGGCGGTTGCTGCCCGCGCCGGCATCGCAAGGCACCATGGTTACTGGAGTTACCTGCATGGGAGGGGCCCAGAGCAGCGAGTGGTGGGTAGAACGGATGTGCTGGCCTGCCTATATCACAGATGCCACCTGTGATGAGAGGTCCAGGCTACCACTGCATGCAGGAATAGCGAGACCCGGGCGAGAAGGTGATCTCAAGGCGTGCGCCTGACCTTCCCCCCCCCCCCCCCATATTTCTCTCTAAGCGGCACTGGTGGCACATACTGGCAGCTGCGGGGCCTCGGCGGAGCTTGGGAGCTCAAAATTGGTGCCATCCTCCGTGGGGATCGCGACGGCGACGCGGCGTGCATCGGATGCGCTGTTTCCATTGGAGGAGGTATGAAGAGATTTCTCCAATGCTTGGACTGCCGCGCTGCGGGCTGAGAAAGAGCCTTCATCGGGAATAGAACCCCTCGAAGGAGGTTTTGGGGCATTCATGTGTGGCGTTGCTGAGCAGCCGGTTCCCCCTTGCACTCGAGTCCGTAGCCAGCCAAGCCTTGAGATCGTTGCTGAGCGGTTGGAGGGATCGACAGCCGAATCGCAATGCTTTCTCCAGTGTCTACACTTTATTTACAGGTCTTTGTGCATCGCTGTGCCCACTCGGGAGGGGACTGTGCCAGTTGAAAGCCATTTGCATGTGAACAGCGAGATCGGGGAAATCGGGTACTGACTCACGCGCAGTACCGGAGCAAGACTCGCGATCTCAGTCTCACGCGCATTGGGCGTGACCCAACCAACCAGCCCTCAGCAGGTGGCAGGAAGAATGTCACTTGGTTGAGACATTGTCACCGTGCTCCTGGCCCGTTGACACGTAATTGCCATCTCAAGGAAGGCAGCTCCCCGGTGATCGCGGTTGGGCCCCGTCGTATGCTGGCCTGAACGGCCCCAAGTTTGGACCGGATCTGAGTAGTGGAGAGTATCGCCATGGCGACAGGGGCTGCCCCGATCAACGTCCGAGAGATTCTCTCCGTACGTGGGGCCCTCGGGGCAGGGTCCTCCTCCAGGCGTTGGTTGACTCGCTCCCAGGACCCGAGACACTCAACCCCCTTCTCCACCAACCCGCAGCTCCAAAACCTGGGCATCCAAAATGCCAACATCACCTTCACCAACGTCACGCTGGAGTCGGAGAAGTACATTTGCGTGCGGGAGACCTCCCCCACTAATCAGCTGGTAGGGAGCGTGGGTGTGGGTGGTAAGGGAGGGAAATTCACCTGACACAGCAGGGTCTTCGATGTGCTACGGCATGCCTCGAACTGGGGCTTCTGGAGCACGCTGGTGGCCCATTTGACCCTCGAATGTTTCAGGCCGCCCTCCAGTATGGTGCCCCGCCATCCAATCGGCCAGTGCCTGCGCTGCGTGAGCCGTGGAGCTATAGTCCCTTCAGCCAGCGTCAGCAGTCTCATGAGACCATGGGAGCTGCCCGGGTACCCCTCTTACCCTCGCACACTCCTCTCCTCGGGTCTGGATCCCTTCCCATCCTCACCCTCGCTGGCAGGCCCTTGCCCTTATCCAGCGTGCAACATCCCTTCCCACCCCTCCTCCCTTAGCCTCCACTCCTCTTCCCTGCGCAGGTGATCATCGACCTGAGCAACCCCAGCTCGCCCCAGCGCCGCCCCATCACCGCCGACTCGGCGCTGATGAACCCCGGCTCCCAGATCATCGCTTTGAAGGCCGCGGTGCCCGGCGTGACGGGGGACAACCTGCAGATCTTCGACCTGGCGGCCAAGGCCAAGCTGAAGAGCGTGCAGTTCCCGCAGTCGGTTGTGTTCTGGAAGTGGGTGAGCCCGGGCCGCCTGGGCCTGGTCACCGCCACCTCGGTCTACCACTGGGACCTGGAGGGGGACGCGCCGCCTGCCAAGGTCTTCGATCGCGCGGCCAACCTGGAGGGCACCCAGATCATCACCTACCGCGTGGACGCGGCGGGGAGGTGGTGCGTGCTGGTGGGCATCGCGCCGGGCGCGCCCGACCGCCCCGCCCTGGTCAAGGGCTTCATGCAGCTGTACAGCGTGGACCAGGCACGGAGCCAGGCGCTGGAGGCCCACGCCGCGGCCTTCGCCAGCCTGGCCCTGCCCGGCCGCGCCGACCCGGTGCCGGTCATCGCCTTTGCCCAGAAGACGGCGGCGGCGGGGGGGGCGGTGACCTCCAAGCTCCACGTCATCGAGCTGGGCCTGCCCGGGAAGACCAGCCTCAAGCGCAGCGCGGAGCTCTTCTTCCCCCCGGAGTTCGCCGACGACTTCCCCGTGTCCATGCAGATCGGGGACAAGTACGGCCTGGTCTACGTCGTCACCAAGCTCGGCCTGCTCTTCGTCTACGACCTGGAGACGGCCACCGCCATCTTCCGCACCCGCATCTCGGCCGACCCCTTCTTCATCGCTGCGCCCGCGCCCTCCACCGGCGGCTTCGTCGCCATCAACCGCCGCGGGCAGGTGTGTGTTGTGGGGGTCTGAGAGGAAGAGTGTTCCAGATGAAGGGGTGGCCGCCAGAATGGGAATCGCTTCAGTACCATGGAGCAGATACAGCACCTGCGTACACCCTCAGACTCCCTCAAACCACTCCCCCCTCCCCCCTGACGCACGCCCGCAGGTGCTGGCGGGCGGCCCCGCGCCGGACGCCATCATCCCCTTCATCGCGGGGCAGCTGCAGAATGTGGAGCTGGCGCTGGCCCTGGCCCAGCGCGGCAACCTGCCTGGCGCGGAGGGCCTGGTGGTGCAGTCCTTCCAGCGGCAGTACGCAGCGGGGCAGTACCGCGAGGCTGCCGAGACCGCGGCGCGGTCGCCGCAGGGGTCGCTGCGCACGCGCGAGACGGTGGAGGCCTTCAAGCGCGTGCCCGCCGTCCCAGGGCAGACCTCCCCCCTCCTGGTCTACTTTGGAACGGTGCTGGCGCGCGAGGCGCTGAACGCGTACGAGAGCGTGGAGCTGGGACGCCTGGTGCTGGCCCAGGGCAAGAAGCCGCTGCTGGACGGCTGGTGGCGCGACGGCAAGCTGTCCGCGAGCGAGGAGCTGGGCGACCTCTTCCGCGGCGCGGGCGACTGGGACGCGGCGCTGGCCGTGTACCGCGCCGCGGGGGCGCAGGGCAAGGTGGTGGAGGCCCTGGCGGCCAAGGGCGACTTTGAGGAGCTGGGGCGCTATGCGGCCACCACCGGCTCCCAGCCTGACTACCTCTTCCTGCTGCAGAGCCTGCTCCGCGACTCGCCGGAGGCGGCGGTGGGCCTGGCCAAGGCCGTGGCGCGTCAGCCCGGCCCGCCCCTGGACCTCAACACCATGGCGGACCTGTTCCTGCAGCGCAACGCCGTCAAGGAGGCCACCGCCTTCCTGCTGGACGCGCTGGCCGACGACGCGCCCGCCCACGCCGCGCTGCAGACCAAGCTGCTGGAGATCAACCTGGTGACGGCGCCGGCGGTGGCCGACGCCATCCTGGGCGCGGGCGGGCTCACGCGCTACGACCGCCCCCGCGTCGCGCAGCTGTGCGAGAAGGCGGGCCTGTACGCGCGCGCGCTGGCGCACTACACCGACCTGGCCGACATCAAGCGCGTGCTGGGCAACGCGCGCGCCATCGACCCCGCCGCGCTCGTGGAATACTTTGGCACGCTGTCCGCGGAGTGGGCGCTGGACTGCCTGCGCGTGCTGCTGGAGGCCGACCCGGCGGCCAACCTGGAGCTGGTGGTGCGCGTCGCGCGCGAGTACAGCGAGCAGCTCACCGTGGCGCGCATCGTGGCGCTGTTCGAGGCCGCCGGGTCCTGGGACGGCCTCTACTTCTTCCTGGGCGGCGTGCTGGCGGGGAGCGAGGACCCGGAGGTGCACTACAAGTACATCGAGGCCGCGGCGCGCACGGGCCAGGTGAAGGAGGTGGAGCGCGTGACGCGGGAGAGCTCCTGCTACCCCCCCGACCGCGTCAAGACCTTCCTCATGGAGGCCAACCTGCCCGACGCGCGGCCCCTCATCAACGTCTGCGACCGCCACGGCTTCGTCCCCGACCTCACGCTGTACCTCTACAAGAAGTCCATGCTGCGCTACATCGAGGGGTACGTGCAGAAGGTGTCCCCCGCCAAGACCCCCGCCGTGGTCGGCGCCCTGCTGGACGCCGAGGCCGACGAGGCCTTCATCACCAACCTGGTCCTCTCCGTGCGCTCGCTGGTGCCCGTGGCCGAGCTGGTGGAGGCGGTGGAGTCGCGCAACCGGCTGAAGATGCTCAACCCGCTGCTGGAGCAGCTGGTCAGCGAGGGGTCGCGCGACCCTGGCGTGCACGACGCCCTGGGCAAGATCATCGTGGACGCCAACACCAACCCGGAGCACTTCCTGACCACCAACCCCTACTACGACTCGCTGGTGGTGGGGCGCTTCGCCGAGCGCCGCGACCCGGGCCTGGCCTGCGTGGCGTACAAGCGCGGGCAGTGCGACGAGGCGCTGGTGGCCTGCACCAACAAGCACGCCATGTTCAAGCTGCAGGCGCGGTACGTGGTGGAGCGCGCCGACGCCGGCCTCTGGGAGAGCGTGCTGGGGCCGGAGAACGCCAGCCGGCGCCAGCTCATCGACCAGGTGGTGTCCACCGCGCTGCCGGAGTGCAAGAACCCGGAACAGGTGTCGGTGGCGGTCAAGGCCTTCATGGGCGCCGACCTGCAGGCCCCCCTCATCGAGCTGCTGGAGAAGATCGTGCTGAACAACTCGTCCTTCAGCAACAACCACAACCTGCAGAACCTGCTCATCATCACCGCCATCAAGGTCAGGGAGGGGGATTG
>NW_011934124.1:177298-242464 GCF_000733215.1 Auxenochlorella protothecoides
CCCCCAAACTGAACCCCTCCACAACCGCCAGGCCGACAAGGCGCGGGTGAAGGACTACATCCACCGCCTGGACAACTTTGACGGCCCCGCAGTGGGCGAGATCGCTGTGGGCTAGGAGCTGTTCGAGGAGGCGTTCGAGATCTACAAGAAGTTTGGCCTGCGCGCCCAGGCCATCCATGTGCTGCTGGACCACCTGGAGGACCTGGACCGCGCGCACGAGTATGCGACCAAGGTGGACGAGGCGGGCGTCTGGACCGAGCTGGCCGACGCCTACCTGGCCCACTGCCCGCGTGTCGGACGCCATCGCGGCCTACCTCCGCGCCGGCGACACCAGCAAGCACGTGGAGGTGGTGGCCAAGGCGCACGAGAGCGGCGACTACGCGGAGCTGACCAAGTACCTGCTCATGGTGCGCAAGCGGGTCAAGGACCCCAAGGTGGACACGGAGATCGTGCACTCCTACGCGCGCGCCGGCGACCTGCCCGCGCTGGAGGCCTTCGTGGCCGCCCCCCACCTCGCCGACCTCCGCGCGGTGGGCGACCGCTGCGCGGAGGAGGGCCTGCATGACGCCGCGCGCCTGGTCTTCGCCACCATCCCCGACTACGGCCGCCTGGCCAGCACCCTGGTCAAGCTGCACCGCTACCAGGCGGCGGTTGACGCGGCGCGCAAGGCCAACAGCCCACGCACGTGGAAGGAGGTGTGCTATGCCTGCGTGGAGGAGGGCGAGTTCAAGCTGGCCCAGCTGTGCGGCCTGAACATCATCGTCGCCGCCGACGACCTGGCCGAGGTGGCCGAGTTCTACACGCAGCGCGGCCACGCCGACGAGCTCATCGCGCTGCTGGAGTCGGGCATCGGCCTGGAGCGCGCGCACATGGGCATCTTCACCGAGCTGGGCGCGCTGTACGCGCGCCACCGCCCGGAGCGCCTCATGGAGCACCTCAAGCTCTTCGCGCCGCGCTGCAACGTCCCCGCCCTCATCCGCGTCTGCGAGGAGCTGGAGCTCTGGCGCGAGCTCACCTTCCTCTACGTCGCCTACGACGAGTACGACAACGCGCTGGGGGTCATGGTGGGGCACGCGGCCGCCGCCTGGGAGCACGTCCAGTTCAAGGACGTGGCGGTGAAGGTGAAGGCGGCCGAGACCCTGTACAAGGGCATCTCCTTCTACCTGGAAGAGCACCCGGAGCTGCTGAATGATTTACTCAAGGTGAGTGTGTGTGTGGGTGGTGGTGGTGTGGTGGTGGGGGGGGGGCACGCAAGGTGATTGAAACAGGGCCGTGTCGCGACGGGCAGGATGGGGATCAAAGGAATTTGTGGGCATGCGGCCAGGGCCGCTCCCATGTCCGGCAAGGCAGCGTCCTGGCACTCCATCCCTTTCCCCTTCCATTGGTAACTGGCAATCCCATCATTCTCGTACGACACCTGGCCCCGTCCCTCGCAAACTTTCGCACGCCCTGGTCCCTTCCCCCTTCCCCTCCCCTCTAAACCCGGCGCCTGCCCAACTCGCAGGTGGTGGAGTCGCGGGTGGACCACTCGCGCGTGGTGGACATCATGCGCCGCGCCGGGCAGTTGCCCCTGGTCAAGGAGTACCTGGTGTCGGTGCAGAAGAACGACCTGCAGGCGGTGAACGAGGCGGTGAACGAGCTGCTTGTGGGCGAGGGCGACGCCGCGGGCCTGCGCGACAGCATCACCTCCTATGAGAACTACGACGCGCTGGCGCTGGCGGGGCGGCTGGAGCGGCACGAGGACACCGAGTTCCGGCGCCTGGCCGCGCTCATCTACAAGCGCAACCTCAAGTGGCACAAGGCGGTGGCTCTGGCCAAGACCGACAAGCTGTACGAGGTCAGCGCTGGTGTTGGGTTTTCTGGGGGGGGGGGGGGGGGGATCAGGGATTTTCCCTGCCATGCGGTCTGGGAGTGTCATCTGTGCGGGTGCTGGCATCCAGGTTGTCTGGCAAGGCGTCCTGAGGGCAGCAGACAGGCACTCCTGACGGTGGCCAGGGGCTGCCTCGCTCACCTCCACCACCCTTGATCTCCTCACCCGTGCCACTCGCAAATACACCGAACGAACAGGACGCCATGGAGACGGCGGCCCAGTCCGGGGAGCGCGGCATCGCCGAGGACCTCCTGCGCTTCTTCGTGGAGGAGGGCGCGCACGACCGCTTCGCCGAGTGCCTGGACCGCTGCCGCGACCTGGTCAAGCCCGACGTGGCCCTGGAGGTGGCCTGGCGCAACGGCCTCACCGACGCCGTCATGCCCTACCTCATCTCCGTGCTCCGCGACTACACCACCAAGGTGGACACCCTGGTCCACGAGCGCAAGGATGCTCAGGTGCGTGGTGGGCGATGGGGGGGAGCGTGGGAGGTGGTTGATGGGGTTGGAGGGTCGGTGTGATCGGAGGGGAGAGGCGGCGAATATCGAGGCAGGGCAGTCTAGACTTGAATGCCGCAAGAGGACAGGCTGGGACCCAGAGTGTACGATATGGGAGGGGGTTGAGGGCCTCCCGGAGAGGCAGCGCAGGGCCAGTGAACTTTTGTGCTCATGGGTTTGGGCCGGGGATCGCTGGAACATTCCTTCTGGTTCACCATAGGCCACACCCAAGGCAAAGCACAGGTCACGCCCTCACCCAATCCAACTCACAACCACCCCCTCCCACACACAGGAGGCGAGCAAGCTGGACGAGGAGGCCAAGAAGCAGCAGGAGCAGGCGGCCAACGCCTACCTGCACCTCAACTCCTACCTGGCGCTGCCCGCACCCACATCCAATGGCGCGCCCTCCCCCCCGGCCTTTGGCGACGCGGCGGGGTTTGACCGCTTCTGAGCGCGGGTGTGGTTTAGGGCGTGGCTCTCACTGCCACCCTGGCTGGGGCCGGACCTGCCTGCCCGTGCGTGTGTGCATGCGATGCCCATTTAGAATGCGAGGAGTCACGGTCTGCGTTGATCACAGGGAGCAGCTGGGGGAATGTGGGCGGGGGGCCGGGTAGGGGGTCAAGGTGAAAATTCTGCAGCACCAGGTGCCATCCAGAGTGCTCTCGACTGACTGGCTCCTGGCAAGTGCATAACGCCATGGAGGCAGACCAAACGGAGCGGCAGCCCACCCTGTCGCATAGTCTGCCGCGTTGCGAGACGCATCTACAACCAAGTTGTCAGAGCCAGGACGAAAAGGAGCTGAGCCATCGTAATACATAAAACAAGCAGTAGAAGCATGTCACAAGCGCTCGCCCCCCATGTTATTGCCGCCAACCCCCGCCCAAAAGACGAGTGGGAGAGGACTGGGTGGGCAAGAGCGGACCTCCCACACACAAGTGTGCGAGCATCGCAGGGGTCCTGCCCTGGTGCCCTCCCGAGCAAGCGTCAGTCGGGGTGGGAAAACAATCGGAAGGTACACAAGTTAGGAAGGGGCGTGCGCAGCAGGGTCCAAGGGGCGGGAGACTGGAGTGCAGCCGAGGGGGTGCGGGGGGCGCCTCCCGCCCACCTGCTCAGGCAACGGACCGCGGTACAGTGAAACAGCTTGGTATGGAAAGGGAGTTTGGGTTGGCCGGGTGGGAGGGGGTGGCGTGCCAGCACTCTTCCCCGCCTGCTTGCAGACGGCGTGAGGCTCCGGGGGTGGGGTGTTGCGCGCCGCCCCTCGTCCTGCCTCAGAGGGCCTTGTCGACCCTGCCCTGCTTGAGCCCGGTGGACAGGGTGACCACCGCATCGTTGGTGTCCACGAAGATGTGGTCCGGGCCCAGGCGCCGGTGCACATTGCCGTTCTTGATGGCGCGCAGGACGGGGCGGGTGAGGTTGCTCAGCACCAGCTGCACCCCCAGATCGGACTTGAGGTCATACACAAACTCTGTGAGCCAGTGGATGGAGGTGGCGTCCACGTCGGTCACCGCGCCCATGTCCAGCACTACGTAGCGCACGGGCGCGGCACCGGACTCGGCCTCGGGCGTGGCCTGGGCCTCCTCCACGCGCCGCACGATGCCGTCGCGGATGGACTCCACGTTGGCGAAGAAGAAGGGCGCGTCGACGCGCATGACCAGCACGCCTGGGGTCTGCTGCGTGTCGGGGAAGAGCTTGACGTGCATAACGCCATGGAGGCAGACCAAACGGAGCGGCAGCCCACCCTGTCGCATAGTCTGCCGCGTTGCGAGACGCATCTACAACCAAGTTGTCAGAGCCAGGACGAAAAGGAGCTGAGCCATCGTAATACATAAAACAAGCAGTAGAAGCATGTCACAAGCGCTCGCCCCCCATGTTATTGCCGCCAACCCCCGCCCAAAAGACGAGTGGGAGAGGACTGGGTGGGCAAGAGCGGACCTCCCACACACAAGTGTGCGAGCATCGCAGGGGTCCTGCCCTGGTGCCCTCCCGAGCAAGCGTCAGTCGGGGTGGGAAAACAATCGGAAGGTACACAAGTTAGGAAGGGGCGTGCGCAGCAGGGTCCAAGGGGCGGGAGACTGGAGTGCAGCCGAGGGGGTGCGGGGGGCGCCTCCCGCCCACCTGCTCAGGCAACGGACCGCGGTACAGTGAAACAGCTTGGTATGGAAAGGGAGTTTGGGTTGGCCGGGTGGGAGGGGGTGGCGTGCCAGCACTCTTCCCCGCCTGCTTGCAGACGGCGTGAGGCTCCGGGGGTGGGGTGTTGCGCGCCGCCCCTCGTCCTGCCTCAGAGGGCCTTGTCGACCCTGCCCTGCTTGAGCCCGGTGGACAGGGTGACCACCGCATCGTTGGTGTCCACGAAGATGTGGTCCGGGCCCAGGCGCCGGTGCACATTGCCGTTCTTGATGGCGCGCAGGACGGGGCGGGTGAGGTTGCTCAGCACCAGCTGCACCCCCAGATCGGACTTGAGGTCATACACAAACTCTGTGAGCCAGTGGATGGAGGTGGCGTCCACGTCGGTCACCGCGCCCATGTCCAGCACTACGTAGCGCACGGGCGCGGCACCGGACTCGGCCTCGGGCGTGGCCTGGGCCTCCTCCACGCGCCGCACGATGCCGTCGCGGATGGACTCCACGTTGGCGAAGAAGAAGGGCGCGTCGACGCGCATGACCAGCACGCCTGGGGTCTGCTGTGTGTCGGGGAAGAGCTTGACGTTGCGGTAGACCGCGGAGTCGGGCAGCTTGCCCAGCTTCACGATGGCGGGAAAGGCGGCGCGCCAGATGACCAGCACCAAGGACACGCCCACACCCACGCCGATGCCGATCTCCACGCCGGCGAAGAGGACGACGAAGAAGGTGACGAGCCAGACGATCCAGTCCAGCTTGTTCACCTTGTACAGATACAGGAACTCGGAGTAATCAAAAAGGCCCAGCACACCCACGATGATGATGGCGCCCTGAAGGTTGTTTGTTGGGGTAGGGGTAGGGGGGGATGGTAAATGAAGGGTAGTGGGATGAAGTGGCCTGGGAGTTCCTGCCACTCAAAAACACATGGGGCCATGGAGGTCACAAGCCAGAAACAAACAGCATTCGCAGCAGCAGGCACAGTGATTGACAACAGGGATCCCGGTGCCTCGCGATCCAGACCCCAACAGGAGCAACCCCATTGCCCCCCCCCCACCACACACACACACACACACACACACACATAACAAACAACCACCCACCTGGACGTTGGCCGACATGTTGGTGAAGATGGGGGTGAGCACTAGGAGCGTGAGCATGAGGAGCATGGAGCAAACGAACTGGGCAAAGGGGGTCTTGGCGCCCGCAGAGTTGTTCACCGCGGAGCGAGAGAAGGAGCCCGTGGTGGTGTAGCAGGAGAACATGGCTCCAAACAGGTTGGCCACGCCCACCGCGCGCAGCTCCTGCGTGTAGTTCAGGCGGTACTTGTTGCGCTGGGCCAGGGCCTTTGCGATGGAGATGGACTCGCAGACGTCCACCAGGCAGATGATGATGGCCAGGGTGACCTGGCGGCTGACGTCGTACAGCGGCAGCCAGTGGTTGGCGCTGAAGGGCGGCAGGCCCTTGGGGATCTTGCCGATGGGCTTGATGTAGGGAGAGGCGGTGGTGGGGTTCTTGTACAGCCCAAAGATGTTCATGACCGCGATGGAGGTGACGACCACGGTGATGGGGCCCAGGAAGCGGAGGAAGCCGAGGCGCTTGTGCGCAAAGCGGTTGCCCGCCCAGCGGAATGTGTAGAGCAGGCCGATGAAGAAGTAGCCCATGACGAACTCGCGCCACTTGAAGCCCGACAGGTTGGAGAAGATCATGTCCAGCAGGGACTGGATTGTGGACCCGCGCCCAAGCTTCAGGCCCAGGATGTACTTGACCTGGCCCAGGGCGATGGTGATGGCGGCGCCAGACATGAAGCCCGAGATGACGGAGTGGGACAGGAAGCGGATGATCCAGCCCAGGTTCAGCAGTGCGATGCCGGTGTACATTACCCCCGCCAGGAAGGCCACCTCGATGGCCGCGGAGTTGATGTTGGCCTGCAGCGCCGGGTCCTCGGGGTTGTTAGGGTCGGTGGACAGGCTGCCAAATATCTTCTCCCACATAACAAACAACCACCCACCTGGACGTTGGCCGACATGTTGGTGAAGATGGGGGTGAGCACTAGGAGCGTGAGCATGAGGAGCATGGAGCAAACGAACTGGGCAAAGGGGGTCTTGGCGCCCGCAGAGTTGTTCACCGCGGAGCGGGAGAAGGAGCCCGTGGTGGTGTAGCAGGAGAACATGGCTCCAAACAGGTTGGCCACGCCCACCGCGCGCAGCTCCTGCGTGTAGTTCAAGCGGTACTTGTTGCGCTGGGCCAGGGCCTTTGCGATGGAGATGGACTCGCAGACGTCCACCAGGCAGATGATGATGGCCAGGGTGACCTGGCGGCTGACGTCGTACAGCGGCAGCCAGTGGTTGGCGCTGAAGGGCGGCAGGCCCTTGGGGATCTTGCCGATGGGCTTGATGTAGGGAGAGGCGGTGGTGGGGTTCTTGTACAGCCCAAAGATGTTCATGACCGCGATGGAGGTGACGACCACGGTGATGGGGCCCAGGAAGCGGAGGAAGCCGAGGCGCTTGTGCGCAAAGCGGTTGCCCGCCCAGCGGAATGTGTAGAGCAGGCCGATGAAGAAGTAGCCCATGACGAACTCGCGCCACTTGAAGCCCGACAGGTTGGAGAAGATCATGTCCAGCAGGGACTGGATTGTGGACCCGCGCCCAAGCTTCAGGCCCAGGATGTACTTGACCTGGCCCAGGGCGATGGTGATGGCGGCGCCAGACATGAAGCCCGAGATGACGGAGTGGGACAGGAAGCGGATGATCCAGCCCAGGTTCAGCAGTGCGATGCCGGTGTACATTACCCCCGCCAGGAAGGCCACCTCGATGGCCGCGGAGTTGATGTTGGCCTGCAGCGCCGGGTCCTCGGGGTTGTTAGGGTCGGTGGACAGGCTGCCAAATATCTTCTCCAGCCCGTTGCCCAGCAGGGTGGACGTCACGGCCACGGGCCCGACAGCCTGGGGGAGGAAAGGAGGGAGGAAGGGCATGCATGAAGGAGAAAAGTCATCAAGGGGTAGAGGTGGGGGGGGGGGGGTTGGTTTGCGAGCGCGTGGTTGCCCTTGAGATGACCACGACCGTGGGGAGGGAGGGTGGGTGGGTGGGTGGGTGCACAAGCAGGTAGCTTGCCGCCCACGGCACAGCCCTGCACCACACTCCCCCCTCAATGCACAGGGCAGGCCCACTCATCGCAGAACCCAAGCCCCTCACCAGCTGGCGGGAGGATCCGAGGAGGGAGTACACCAGGCAGGGCACAAAGGCGCCTTACAGGCCGTAGACTGAGGGCAGGCCGGCCAGGTTGGCGTAGGACATGCCCTGGGGGATGACCATGGCACCCACGGACAGGCCAGCCACAACGTCAAGCTGCAGGGAGCAGGCAGGGGCAGGGAGGGGGTCCAGGGGGCGGCAACAGGAGGTGGAAGGTTGCGACCGCTGAAGTAGGATGAGCCTCATCAGCCACTAGAGCACGAGCTTGTATGGACCATGGCACACATCAGTGTGGGCACGCACAGCCGATCCACCGAATCCAACATACCAGCAGCCACTCCTTGATGCGGTAGGTCCTCAGCCAGCCCAGGCAGGGCAGGAACCAGCAGGCCCAGCCGAACCAGCCCCAGGACTTGAATTCATCGGTGAGCCTGCAGTCGTAAAGGAGGTGGAAGGTGGTCAGCGAGCTGGGGGGGAGTGAGCCGGGGAATGGCGGCGGGACCTAACGATCCACATAATTTTGCTGGCACATCCTATCCGCCATGGGCGCCGGCAAAACAATCCGACCCGGCGACACCCCTCGACCCAGGCCCGATCGCTGCAGGCACACCGCCGGTCAACTCACTTGTGCCTGTGCTTGTTGAACTGGTAGGACACGACGTGGGCAATGCTGGGGTCCCCGCCGTCCAGCTGCTTCAGCAGCGAGAGCTCGGCCTCGGAGCTGACCAGCTTCCTGGGCCGTGGCTCGGTCTCATAGGAGAGGCTGGTGTCATGCGCAGTGGCGTCCCCGCCGGAGATGCCATTTTCGTCGAGGAAGCGACGGGCGTTGAAGTTGGAGGGGGCACCAGACATCCTGGGGCACCCACAAAGGATATTGCGCGGAAGCGCAAGGTTGGTTGTTGTGGAGCGACACGCCTCACTTGGCGGTCTCGAGGGCCGGGAAGTGCAGCAAAATGGGGACAATATGCCTGAACCCTGTGACCCCGCAACCTTTTGGCCGAGATTCTCCCGGGCCACCACCCACGGCTTTGCTGGCACACAGGGCGTGACTCTGGTGTGGCATCCCATACTACTGCTTTGCAGGCACATCCGCCCGCCCACATGCATCCAGCTGCGCGTGGGTCAGGATGTGCGCGAAATGAGGGATGTGCGCACCCGCAGATCGAGTTTAGATTGGTAGCTCGGTGGGAGGAGGTGAGGCGACGGGACAGGACAGGACAGGTCTGTCACATGAATGGGGCAGGTTGACTCCCCAATGCTGTATCACGTCTTCTTGGGCGCGATCGAGGCCGACTCTCATCGAGGATGGGAACTCATGTACGACTCCAGTCCTGTCGGTGTTCCAGGCCGGCGACAGTCCGAAGGATGAGGGCAAGGTCGTCGACGATCACCCACCGACCTCCGGTGACCCTGGTTGTGCGCCATATAGTTCCGATAGCCTTTACAGAGCTGCACGTCCACCGTCGAGATTCTTCAATAAAGACATAACTTAAACAGCGTTGAATACTCGATTCTGCGCGCATCGAGCCCTTTGATCATGGTTCTCTGCCGTGTGTTTTTGGTATCGCAAACGCTCTATTGGTGTGCAGGTTGCAGTTCTTGAGTAACACTAGCATGGACATATGGATGGACCTTCGACCACGGGAGTCACTCGGCGACGCCGTCGGGAGGATCCTCGTTTACTTCCCAGGGAGGAGCCTGTGCCTCCCCACCTGCCAATGCGAATTGCTATGAGAAGCCCCGGGCGCGCTCACACATCGCATCTGCAGATTGACCTCCAGTAAACAGAGATCCTCCAGCACAGTAGATGCGCGAACGAGATCCAAGATCAATACTTCTCCTTAAACCTTACACATAATGGTGTCCAAACCTGAGACGGAGGGCTCCAGGCCCTCCGTCCTGCACCGCCAGGCCCCTGACGAGGTGACACAGCCCATCACGAATCAGGAGTACCAGGAGCTGCGCGAGATGTCAGACATGCGCGAGCCGTACCGGTGCGACACGAGCTCGGAGGTTGCGGGGGGCTGGGGGAAAGGATCGTGGCCGCAAATTTCCTGTCGACAAGTCCCATGCATGGGCACTGCCCCCTTGGCCGACGTGCGAGGCCTCCCCCCTCTCCCCGCAGGATCCCCGGGGAGTACCTGCTGGGGTGCAAGAAGTACGTCGGCAACGACCTGGCGGACACCCCCCTCATCGCCTTCATCAACGGCCGGTCAGGGGGGCAGATGGGCACCCAGCTGCTCACCGTGCTCTCCCGCAGCCTCGGCCAGTCCCAAGTGGTGAGGGGAAGGGGATTGGGATGGTGGTGGTGCTTCAGTGAAAGAGGACTGGCACCCGGATGCTGTCTTCCGGACTCGATGTGCAGCTCTGGCCACGGTGTACGTGGGCTGTGCATGTGGCAACCCCATGGACCCCCGCTCTCTTTCCCCCCCGCCGCAGTTTGATCTGTCGGAGGACAGGCCCGAGCCCGTGCTGCGCACTCTGTGGTCCAACCTGATGGAGAGGGAGGCCAAGGGCGACAAGCTGGCCGCGCACATCCGCAGGTGGTGCCCTGGTGTGGCCTTGGCGAGGGTTTCTGCGCCCCGCACATGCATGCTCACGAATGCCCTCTGGGGCCTGCTGGCGAGTGCGGGGGGAAGCCCGCCAGGCCTCAGGGCTGCTCGTCGCCGTCCCCTTGCCGCCCGGCGCCCGCACTCGGCAGCATTGCGGCGACCGCGTGGCCCTCGCTCCTGCCCACGAAACAGCCGTCTTCCCCCCTTTCCTCCCACAGGAATCTGCGCGTCTTGTGTGCGGGGGGCGATGGCACGGTCACCTGGATCCTGAAGACCATCTTCGACCTGGGCCTGGAGCCCGCGCCGGCCGTGGCGGTGCTGCCGCTGGGCACGGGCAACGACCTGGCCCTCAGCTTCGGCTGGGGCAATGCTTTCCTCAAAAAGTGGATCGCCGCGGACCAGCTGTACCACACGCTGCAGCGCTACGCGGAGGCCCAGCCCCGTGCGCTGGACGCCTGGCGCATCACGCTGGCCGGCCCCACGCCCGACCTCTTCGAACACCTGCCCCACTCGCTCAGCCTCGCAGGGGCGGGCAGTGAGGGGGGCGGTGGTGGTGGGGCCCCAGCGTCCGCCGGTGCCGTGGGCGGCGGGGCAACCGAGGGCCCCGACGTGCAGGGCCCCCCCGGGGCCACCCGTGTCACGGGCATGTTCTGGAACTACTTCAGCGTGGGCCTGGACGCGGAGGCAGCCTACGGATTCCACGCTCTGCGCGAGTCCCGGCCCTGGGCCGCGCAGACCCGGGTCATGAACCAGGCCTGGTACGGCTGGTACAGCTGCACCAGCGGCTGGTTCTGCGCCGCGCCGCCGCTGCGCAACAGCGTGCGCCTGCGCGGGCGGGGCGGGCCCGGGGGCCCGGCCTGGCGCGACATCCCGCTGCCCGCCTCGGTGCGGGCCATCGTGGTGCTCAACCTTCAGTCCTACGGCGGCGGGCGGGACATCTGGGGCCTGTCGGACGGCGGCGGGCTGAGGCAGGGGAAGCGGGTGGTGCCCATCTTCAGCGACGGGCTCGTGGAGGTGCGGGGGGAGGTCAGGGGGGGGTGCCAGCGGCCGAGGAGGGGGCGGCGTAAGCAGGGGCCTGGGTCGCAGGCCGGCCTGACGACGAGGGCCGCCCCCCCCGCGCCGACCCATGTCCCCTCCCCGCACCCCCGCGTGCCCTCCGACCACCCCTCTCGCCATCCAACACACAGGTGGTGGGGTTCAAGAACGGTTGGCACACGGCCATGGTGATGGGCCAGGTCAGCAACAAGCTGCACGGCAAGCGCCTGGGCCAGGTGGAGGAGCTGGAGCTAGAGTTCCAGGCCCACGGCAGGTGGGCTGGCGGGGGGGGGAAGGGAGAGGTCGGCGACTTGGGCGCTGACTCCTTGAGAACTCCTGCGTGCTGGGCATGTGGCCTGCCACCCCGCCGACCGAGCTTCTCCCCCCCACCAAACTGTGTATTCGATCCCGTGGCGCATGCCTGTGTGTGCAGGGTGAAGGACGAGGCAGGGAAGACGCACATGCAGCTGGACGGCGAGCCCTGGCCGCAAGGTGTTCCCCCCGCCTCCTCGGCTCCGCTCAAGGTCTGTGGACTGGTTTGGTGCTGGCATGCACAATCAGAAAGGATGGTCTGGAGGGGAGTACTGCCGAGAATACCATGCTGCGTATGTCACGGTTGGTTACGTGGTTCCCTCTTCCGGTCATTGGCATTCACATACCCTCTCCTGCCGCCCCATTCACGACAGGTGCTGATCTCGCGGGCCGGCCAGTCTTCCATGCTGCTGAACAGCTTCGACATGCAGGGGCCCGTCAAAGTGCGGAAGCTAGCAAAGAGAGGGGGCACGATAGCCCCGCCACCCTCTGTCCCAGAATCCAATCAGGATGGGCAGGAGAATGATGCACGACAGATTCCTTGACGCCTGTGAGACATGACGATACACAGTCTTGGTACTAGCTTCCCAAATATATATTCCTGGACAACCACATCCATTGCACGCTTCCCTGACAATTAGTTTGGATTGAAAACTTATACAGGATATGGCACCTGGTGGGCTGAGCAGGTGCCTATAGCCGACTCCAAACCTGGCGGTCCATCCCATGCTCAGATTGGATTGCCCCTTGCTTCCCTACCCAGCACAGAAGAGTTTTGCAGGCACCATGTCTTGTATTAATGCCATGCTGAATCGACCGTGCACGCACAGAATGTTACCAACCAGCAAGGATAGCCACCAGAGGCCAGGATGCTAAGGGCAGTTGTCAATGTGTATGGAGATACCCTTACTAATCTCGACCCCTCTCCCCGCTTTCCTCGACCCGGGTGGACTATTGTCGCGCATGGCAGACAACGCCAGCGCTAAATCCACGTCTGGGAACCCGGGGCTCGTTTCGAAGTGGAGAGGTGTTGGAGGAAGCTTAGAATATATAAGGTGTTGGTGATCTGCGAGGACCCAACATGCTGCGCCGGTCGGCCCAGGCGCTCCTGCCCCGTTTTTTGCAGAGCGGGGCCTCGGCAGCGGGTGCCCCCTTTTGTAATGCCACAGCTACTTTGAACGGCAGTGCTGTGCCATCCCTGGCAGCCGCGCAACCGGCCGTCAACGCTTGGTGCAGAGGTATGGAGGTTCGTCAGGGATGACCGTGGTGACCCCACATGTTCCAGTCCGGAAACCCAGGCATCGGCTGGGGCAAGGGTGTTTCCCGTAGCCCCTGAGTTGGTTGTGTGGACTATCCGAAGCGCTCACCACCACCACCACCCCGCAACACGCCCAGGCTACTCCGCGGACGCTGCCCTGTCCCCAGCCAACACATCCGGGCTGCCACCGACCGTGCACGCCCTGAAGAACCCAACCCACGCCATCACGTGAGTGGATATTTTATCGTGTGACTGGATTTAAGCCACACCTTAAGTGCCATCAGATGAGCCCCATGGACCCCAGCCTTTGGCGCCCTAACCGGTTCAGTTGGAATCGGGGGTCCTGGTCCTGGCTCGACTTCACACGCCCTCTGCTCGCCGCCCATGCTCAACCCTCTGCACTTGCAGGTACGATGAGTCCAACCACATCCGCTTCCCCCCGGGCGACCCCAGCAAGCGTGCCTTCACATACTTTGTGCTGACCGGAGGACGCTTTATCGGCGCCTCCGCCGTCCGCCTGGCGGTCCTCAAGTTCATCCTCAGCATGACGGTGGGTGGCTGTTGCTGCAGGGGCGTGGAGGGTAGGGGTGTGGGCTGTTAAGGGAGCATGCCTCGGTATCACGGCGGATGCTTCCTCGTGAGACTGCTGCCATGCAGCGGCGAGCATGCGTCCCGAAGGGTGTACGGTGCACAGGGTGCCCGTACTGCCTGTGGTTATTCCCCCCGTGGGTTTGCCGCATCGCACCCTGGCCTCCATCGTAGGTTCCAGGCTGCGTGGAGGCCCCCACTGGTCCCCACATCCCTCTAGTAAACTCACACACACCGATGTCCCTCTCCGCTCCCAATTCCTCGTCCCTCATCCATACTCCCAATTCCTCGTCCCTCATCCATACTCCCGATTCCTCGTCCCTCATCCATACACAAATCAAACAAATCAAACGCAGGCCACCAAGGATGTGCTGGCGATGGCCAACCTGGAGGTGGACCTGTCCAAGATCCAGCCGGGCCAGACCATCACGGTGAAGTGGCGCGGCAAGCCCGTCTTCATCCGGCGCCGGACCGAGGACGACATCGCCAAGGCCAATGCGGTGGAGCTGTCCAACCTGCGGGACCCCGAGCCCGACTCGGTGCGCGTGAAGAACCCGGAGTGGCTCATCGTCATCGGCGTGTGCACCCACCTGGGCTGCGTCCCGCTGCCCAACGCCGGCGACTACCAGGGCTGGTTCTGCCCCTGCCACGGCTCCCACTACGACACCTCGGGCCGCATCCGGAAGGGGCCCGCCCCGTACAACCTGGAGGTCCCCACCTACTCCTTCATGGACGATGACAAGGTCGTGGTCGGGTAGGCAAGACAGGCCTGGCGCTGGCGTGCCCCCCCCTCCTGTCCCTGAAGCGCCCGGTAGAATCACAGTACCCCCAGGCAGTTACCCCGTGTTGAAACGCGTGTGAGGCAAGGTGCGGTTTGAACCTACAAAAATGGTCACCATAGAAGTGTGGATCGCTTTTTCTGCCCCATCGCGCGAGTCAGCTGGTCGAACGCCACGACGCGACATCAAACCTTGGCTCCAGACATGCACCCATGAGTGCTCGCCGGCTGGGTGGGGACAGTAGCCCGACACGGGAGAGCACCGTCGGAGGCCCCGCACCGCACCGGAACGGCCGTCGGTGACATGCTGCGACCGGGGCTGCACACCAGTCCGTGCGCCCGCACCTTGCGCCTCGTATCGGTGATGTGCACCAGATCGCGTGGGCGAGCTCCCACCTTGATCAGGGGCAGCCAAACGGGAGCAGGTGAGTTTCCTGTGTGGGGCCTCATGGACATGGTGCCGGTGTCCCGAGGGGTGTGCGGTGCACAGGGTGCCCGTACTGCCTGTGGTTATTCCCCCCGTGGGTTTGCCGCATCGCACCCTGGCCTCCATCGTAGGTTCCAGGCTGCGTGGAGGCCCCCACTGGTCCCCACATCCCTCTAGTAAACTCACACACACACCGATGTCCCTCTCCGCTCCCAATTACTCGTCCCTCATCCATACTCCCAATTCCTCGTCCCTCATCCATACACAAATCAAACAAATCAAACGCAGGCCACCAAGGATGTGCTGGCGATGGCCAACCTGGAGGTGGACCTGTCCAAGATCCAGCCGGGCCAGACCATCACGGTGAAGTGGCGCGGCAAGCCCGTCTTCATCCGGCGCCGGACCGAGGACGACATCGCCAAGGCCAATGCGGTGGAGCTGTCCAACCTGCGGGACCCCGAGCCCGACTCGGTGCGCGTGAAGAACCCGGAGTGGCTCATCGTCATCGGCGTGTGCACCCACCTGGGCTGCGTCCCGCTGCCCAACGCCGGCGACTACCAGGGCTGGTTCTGCCCCTGCCACGGCTCCCACTACGACACCTCGGGCCGCATCCGGAAGGGGCCCGCCCCGTACAACCTGGAGGTCCCCACCTACTCCTTCATGGACGATGACAAGGTCGTGGTCGGGTAGGCAAGACAGGCCTGGCGCTGGCGTGCCCCCCCCTCCTGTCCCTGAAGCGCCCGGTAGAATCACAGTACCCCCAGGCAGTTACCCCGTGTTGAAACGCGTGTGAGGCAAGGTGCGGTTTGAACCTACAAAAATGGTCACCATAGAAGTGTGGATCGCTTTTTCTGCCCCATCGCGCGAGTCAGCTGGTCGAACGCCACGACGCGACATCAAACCTTGGCTCCAGACATGCACCCATGAGTGCTCGCCGGCTGGGTGGGGACAGTAGCCCGACACGGGAGAGCACCGTCGGAGGCCCCGCACCGCACCGGAACGGCCGTCGGTGACATGCTGCGACCGGGGCTGCACACCAGTCCGTGCGCCCGCACCTTGCGCCTCGTATCGGTGATGTGCACCAGATCGCGTGGGCGAGCTCCCACCTTGATCAGGGGCAGCCAAACGGGAGCAGGTGAGTTTCCTGTGTGGGGCCTCATGGACATGGTGCCGGTGTGCACCTTGCATGGCGTTGTTCGGCCTCCGGCATGCGCCATGTCCGACTGGCAGCTTGCCCACCCCGCAACCCTGGACCCCAGCAGCAGCCAAGCCCATGCACAAGCCCCCTTTCCAGCAGACTGGCGCGCCCGGCTCTCGCCAGACCCCGCCGCCGGTGCCTGGGTGGCCCTGGGCAAGTTTGACGCGCTGCATCGGGGCCATGCGGCCCTGGCGGCCTGGGCGGCTGCCAGGCCGGGCGTCCCCTGGCTCATCTCCTTCTCTGGCATGGCGGCCGTGCTGGGCTGGAGGGAGCGGCTGCCGCTGGTGGCGCCTGGCGACCGGGCCCGCATCCTGTCCGCCTGGGGCAAGGAGTTCGGGGTGACGCCGCGCGAGCTGCGCATACCCTTTGCCGAGGTACGCGATGCGATGCAGACCTGGAGCTGCAGGGGGATGCAGGCGGCGCAGGGATCTTAGGACGGGAGGAAGGGGCCACACATGTGACCAGAAACCTTGGCATCGGGCTTGGGTGCCATCGGAGCGGCTGGGGATGTGAACGGAACAGGGCCCTGTTTGAGACGGCTGTGCACCTCGAAGACCCAAGGGAACCCCTTCCCGCAAGTGGGCCACATCGTTGCTGTCACAGGTGCGAGGCATGGATCCAGAGGCTTTCCTGCGCCTCCTCTCCAAAGACCTGGGTGTGGCGGGCGTCGTGGTGGGCGAAGGCTTCCGCTTTGGATACAAGGCGGCCGGAGACACGGAGTTCCTCGCTCGGCGCGGCGCCCAGCTGGGAATGGAGGTGATTGTGTTGGGATTTCTGGGAACAGCGAGGGGAAAAGAGCTAGAGGGGGCTAGGGTGGGTGGGTTGCACCCCAGCACCAGTGACAGTGAGCTAGCCGAGCAAACTCAGCGTCACAGGGTGCCCACCGCAACCCCAACCGCCAGGTGTGCATCCAGGAGCTGGTGACTGGTGCGGAGGGGGAGGAGGCCGTGTCATCCAGCAGGGTCAGGGACATGCTGGCGCAGGGCGACTTGCGTGCTGTGCGCTCGTGCCTGGGCCGGCCCCACCGCTTGGTGCTGGCAGAGGGGGCGAACATCGAGTGTCCCAGCGCCGCATTCCTGAACCAGCCCCCGGGCCCCGGACTGTATGCCGTGGAGCTGGGCGCAGGCGCTGGAGCCGGGCAGGCGCGGATCTCGGCCCGTGGCCTGGAGATCCTCGCGGCCAATCAGAGTGCATGGGAGCCGGGCAGAGGAGGGCATGTCGACTTCTTGGAGCGGCTGGATGGGTGATCCCGGCGGGAGCCTGATGTCCTTGATGCAGACATAAGTATCATGGCTTGTAGAGGCTGTATGTCAACGGGGCTCGAAACAGGTTAGGCCATTCGGCCACCCACTGTCTGGGAGGAAGCTATCCCACGCAGGAGGGCGCGCGGGCGCGACGCATGATGTGTCGCCAGGACCACATCAGCCAGGCCAGATACGAGGACGACCGGGGTGTAGGGTGTGTCAGAGCGAGCCATGCAGTGCATTCTATAGGCCTGGCGCCCATCGACTGACTCTGGACGGGCCCAGGAGCGCTTGGTTCCCGGGAGCAAGGTCTAGGAAGGAGGCATGCTGGGCATCCCATTCGGGGCCGCTTGCCTCCTGGTGCTGGCCTGGTCGAAGACTGCTGGCGCCTCGGTGACTCTAGAGGTAAGGGAAATGGTGTGGTCGTCTGCGAGGAGACACCTCGCCGGCCTGCTGCCAGTTCCGAAGCATGAGTGATTCCGTGTCGTACCGCTGAACTCGCGTCAGCCCATGTCGCAAGGTGCCCTGACCACGTCTCGCCCCTTCCTTGCCGCAGTCCAGCAACATAACATTCGACCCGATCCCATCTGTGAGCGTCGTATACCAGCTTGCGGGACGGAGGTTGCTTTTTGCTTGCACCCCTGGTGCCCGTGGTCCTGTTGGATGCCGCTTGCCCTGAACCCTGCATCCCAGACGTCAGACAGCGGTCGAGCCACCTCCCTTCCTATTCACATCGATAAAATTGCCCCTTCCACAGTTACCTGCTGACTTTGGACCTGCCATCCCAGACAGCGGGCTGGAGGGTCTTCTTTACCTGGCAAATCCACAGGACGCATGTTCCACCCTGACCACCCCGCCAGGCGCCAAGGGCAAGCGCTGGGTGGCCCTCATCAAACGCACCCAGGGGATGGTGGAGACGTGCACCTTTGATCGCAAGGTGCCCGGGAGGGGGTGGGTGGTGGGCGCAGGGCAGCGTGCAGAGCACAGAGAAGCTCGGGTGGGTGGGTGCTCCAAGTACCTGGATGCTGCCGGCCAAACTGATTTGGGGGAAATGCTCCCGGCAGCGTCAGAGGGTCTTGCCTTGCCTCATGCCTGATATGTTTCTTGAAAGAACGTTCCCACCTTCCTCCCCTCCTCTCTTCAGGTGGCCCACGCCGAGGCTGCCGGTGCCTCCGCCGCCATCGTGCATGACCAGAGCGACGGCCCGCTGATCATCATGAGCAAGCCGCTGGGCGCGCTCGACCCCGGCATCCCCGCCGTCTTCATTTCCCTCAAGTCCGGCATCATGCTCAAGCAGCTGCTGCAGCCCGGCATCAGCCGCGTGTTCATCACCAATGTGAGCCGGTGGAGAGGGTAGGCCGGGGGGGGGGGTGGGACGATGAGACTCGTTCACTGGTGAACCTGAGGCCGGGGAGGGCTTGCTGCACCATCTTGCACAGCAAGATGGCCCTTGCAATTATTATTCCCTCCATCCAACACACACTTACCCACCCCTTCCTCCATGCTCTTGTAGTCCGTGGACGCTTTCTTCATCGACATGATCGGCACGCTGGGCATTTGCATGGTCCTCAGCGTCATGCTTGCGGTGTGGCTGGTCAGGCGGCAGCGTATCGAGGGCGGCGTCGCCCCGGCGCCGGGGCGGGGCCCCGGCGGCATGTCCGCCGAGGACATCCGGGCCCTCCCCATCGTCGTGTACGAGCGGCGGCGGCGGGCGGCAGGGCGGGGGGATGTGCGCGCGGGCGTCGGCGCAGACGCGGAGCCCATGGGCGCAGGGGGGCATGCGTCGGGGCCTGGCGGCATCGGCGGCAGCACCGCCCTGCCCGCGTCTATTCCTGACGCCGGCGCGCCACCCGCCTCCCTCCCCCGCCAGCCCGCCGCCTCCTCCACCTCGGACTCGGACGGCGAGGCGTGCGCGCCGCGCGCCGGCGGCAGCACGCGCCGCACCTGCGCCATCTGCCTCGACAACTACGTGGACGGGGACAAGCTGCGCGCGCTGCCCTGCCAGCACCACTTCCACGCCGCCTGCATCGACCAGTGGCTCTCCTCCCGCACCACCCTCTGTCCAGTCTGCAAGGGCGACGCGGCGGCGGGGGCGGCGGAGCGGGCTGGGGCCGGTGCCGGGGACGAAGGGCAGGGCGCCCCGGCCGGCGCGCGGGGGCTGCTGCGCCGCGCGCGCAGGCGCCTGGCCCGGCTGTGGCACGGGCCCGAGGCGCTGACGCAGGCGCTGAGCAGCCCGCCGCGGGAGGACGAGCGGCGGGGGCTGCTGGAGGGCGGGGGCCTCCGGGCGGCGGGGTCTCCGGGCTCGCCCGCCGCGGAAATCGTGCCCGCCTCGCCGGGGCCCGAGCTTGTCTGAGGGGAGAAGTGCCAGCGCGCTGCATGCCCAGTCCCCACAGCAGGGGTTGCGTGACCTCCACGCTGCTTTGGTATCCTGTTCCGTACATCTCGACCACCTCCCCTTGTGCACCTGCCCCTCTATTCCGCTTCTGTACCATCGCCCCCGCTTGCCTCCTCGCAGCGTCGCCCAGGCCCTGCACCCCTTGCGCAGTGTACGCATGCCTTAGTCTCCACAGTTGAATGTCCTGTACAGCCCTCTTGCTCTCAGTTGGGTGGTTTCACAGAAGCGTGCAATGCAGGGATAGGTGTGGTGCATTTCCTGGGTGATTAGGGGCGGTTGATGCGGGGGTGAAGGGGGCCAGCCCGGCTTGAGCGGCTGCTTCCACCCCGCGCCCAACACTGCCCAGACAAGTTTGCTGGCCAGGCACAGGTGTGGGAGCATGGTCGACGCCATGGACTGCCCGCCGCACACAGGGTGCGGGCACCGAATGCACCAGGAAAGGGGATGGCAGGTATGCGTTTGGTATGCTGGCGGGCACATTCACAAACCATAAACTGCAGCCTGTTGATGTACGAGCGGCGCTGGACCCCCTAGCAAGGTCCCGAGGGACTAATACCGAGGCACCAGTGATGCGCCTGCTGGACACTGCCCCTTCCATCAGCCCGAGTTGAGTCCGGCCTCCCCTGCCGTCCGGATGCGGGCAGGGCCGCCGCCTCCGGCGCTGGGCAGCGGCTGGGCGACGCTGCCGACGCTGACCGGACCTCGCGCCGCCCTTTCCCGGCGGTCGGCCTCCAGCATGGCCCGCAGGCTCTCCCGGCTGTCAGACCCCGGCAGCGCAGCTGGCTTGGCGGCAGCCGCTCGCTGCGCGGTGCGCTGGGCCTCCTGCGCCGCCTTCTTTGCGCGCGAGGCGGCCTCCTGAACATCATGCACCTGCGTGCCGGGGTCCAGAGGGGAGTGGGAGCGGGTGAGGCGGCCATGCAGGTGCTGCCTGGCCTGGCCTGGAAGCCTTTTTGCCAGTAGTATGGCAACATGATTGAGAGATACATACATGCATATTTGATACGAGGAGAGGTCAGAGGAACTGGGTGTCTAGAGACACATGACCGAGAGATCAGAACCTGAGTCGTCCCTTGACAAAGCCAGGTAACAAAGTGTGCAACGGGCAGGTTGCATACTATACACATGATCCATACAGGCACCCCTCGATCCCCAAGGCTTCCCCTCGCACCACTGCCATGGACAAAGATTTTGAGAGCAGGAGCACCGATTCCTCTCCCTCCTGGGCCTGCTGCCAACCCATGGCCAGCATGGCCTCTAGCGCAGCGGGCGTGTCGATGATGGCGGCCTTGATGCGGGGATTGCCCAGTCGCACCTGGAAAGGTGAGGGGTGTTGACCTCTGAGAGGCAAAGGGAGCATGGAGAAAAGAGCCCCAGGGTGTGCAGCAGTTGACATTGCGTCCGGGAGAGTGACCAGGGGTGGCACCTTCTTGAATTTTGGTTCCTGGGGCGATACCACAGCGTTGTACACTAGCTTCTCTATCAGCTCCAGCGAGGAGACGGAGGAGACGAGGAAGAGTGCGGTTTGGACGGGAGTGAGGCTGGAGGGGGGCAGCTTTGCCGGCACGTACCCTGCGTCGAGGCGACAAGGGACCGGCTGGGACTGGAAAGTCTTGGGTGGACATGGAGATGAAGTAATAGGAAGTGTATCTGCCCTCCGCACGAGTGAAAACCCCACCTGCGTAGCCCATGACGTGTTCTCGAAGGACGAACTATGGCACGAATCCCCTCTGATCCTGATCGATCCGGAATTTGACACTAGCAGCACTTTGGAATCGTAAACCTCTGAGACTTGGTGTCACAAGATGGGAGGGGGAAGGGCTCGACAGATGACGACATGTGGGGTCAAACTGCACACGCGCCCGATCGGTCTGGACCCGGAGCTGACGGGATCATGGACTGGGTGTTGACAGGTCCCTGCAGGTGCCTGACCAGCACTTCCCCCAGGCCCCTTCAGGCCCCCCAGCCCAGGACGGAGGTCAGCTGGCTGAGCAGCGCCGCCGAGGCCGCGCCGTCGGCGGTGGCCACCGTCACCCGCCCCGCCCCCGCCGCCACGACCACCATGCAGGGGATCTGGCGCGCGGGGGCGGCGCCGCCGCCCACGTGCAGCACGCAGGCCGCGGCGGTGGCCCCCGGCGGCACCCCCGCCACGCCGGCCAGCACGCGGAGGTGCAGCGAGGCGAGCAGCTGCTGCACCGCGGCATCGGAAAGCGCGCCGCTCGCCGGCGCCACGTCGGCGCTCAGTTTGAAGGGCGGGCCGGCCACCTGCGTTGTTGGGAGGTGTGTGTGTGTGTGTGTGTTTGTGGGGGTCAGCGATGGGCAGGGTGCACGGGAATCTGGGTCGGGTGGCAGTTTCAATGACGACCCCTCCTTCCCCTCCTCGCTCCACCCACCAGGCAACATTCACACCCATCCACAAAGTCTCAGGCATCCTCCGCCAGAGCCGCCCTCCCCCACACCTACCTGCTCCCAGCGCGCGGCAAACACCTCGGTGGGCACGTCCACTGGCTGGCTGAACTTGGCGGGCGGCAGCGGCAGGTCCAGCTGCACGTCCGCCGCCGCGCCGTCGGCCGTGTGATAGGCCAGGCGCAAGCGCAGGGGCGCGGATCCCGGAGCGCCGGCGCCCACCTCCAGGGGGACCTGGACCTGCCGCCGCGGCTCTAGCATCGCCGGGGGCGGCGCCGGCAGGGTCGCCGTCAGGTGCGGCGGCGCACCCACGATCTCCAGCGCCACGCCGGCCAGCGCGCCGCCGGTCTTGTTCCCCAGGAAGACCGTCACGGTGCCCGCCGCGCCCGAGAAGGCTGACTTGACCCCGGCCTGCAGGTTGGCGTCCTCATACAGGATGCCCGAGGCCTGCGTCCACAGGCGCCGGGACCAGGCCTCCAGGCTGCCGCTGGGCGCCACGGCCGCCGGCGCCGGGTGGGGCGGGGACGGGGCGGGGGTCGCCTGCTGTGGCGTGGGGGGGAGGCCCAGACCCTCCAGGCCGCCCGGCGCCGGGGTCGTGGAGCTGGGCTCCCCAAGGTCTGCGTGTGGGTGGAAGAGGGGGACATGGTTGAGAAGGAGGGGGGGCTAAGATACTGCTGGGCGGGCAAATAAGTGCCAGGGGGGGGGGGGGGGTCCGGGTCCATCAGACACACCCATGACCCACCGCACATCAACACGTCGCTGGTCGCTGGACGGCCGAGGACCAGGGCGCTTGCAGGGACCAACACCTCCCCGACAAGCACCGAATCTCTCACCCAGCAGGTCGAGGAGGTCGGGCACGGCCAGTGGCGCGGGCCCCGCGCCATCCCCCGGGGGGCGCACGGCACCCACGCCCGGCGTGCCCGGCGCGGAGGCCGGGCCGTCGCCAGCGGCGGCAGGCGCGCCGGCAGCGGCCTCCCCCTGCAGCCAGCCGGGCCTCTCCAGGCCCTCATCATTCCCCTCCTCGCCCTGAGGGAGTTAGGGTCGGTGGTGGTGGGGGGTGAGGAGTGGTGGGCACTGGGGCAGCCTGGGTGCATGGGATCGAGGGAATCCCCCTCACAGCACCCGCAGCCCGCCGCCCAGACCAGTCCGGCCCAGCCAGGGCGCGATCTGCCGATAAACGCCTCCCTGGCATCTGCCCGTCGCATCGCCGCAACCCAGAGCACTTCCCTGCTCGAGGCGCCCCCCCCCACCACTACACTACCCCGAAACCCAATCACCCCCCCCACCTCGTACGCCTCCAGACGCCGCAGCAGGAGGCTGCCCCGCCCCTCCCAGCGCGGCAGCGGCTGCACCGCGGCCTTGGCTAGGGCCGGGCCGCCGGCCAGCAGGCCCGTCTACTCCACCGCTCGCTGCTGCAGCTCCGCATCCACGCCACGCGCGTGGCGCTCCAGCAGCGCACGCACGGCGGCCTGCAGGTCGCCGTCCTCCGGCGCCGCCAGGGCCAGCTTGCTGAAGGCGGTCAGCATGATGGCCTTGGTCTCGGGGCCGGCGGCGGGGAAGTGGGCGGCCAGCGCCGCGTACTCCGCGCCGGGGGTGGTGTCGGGGAGCAGGGGCCCAAACTCGCCCAGCACGTGGGCGGCCACCTTGAGGAAGGTCTCGGGGGGCTGGCCGCGGCGCAGCGCCTCCAGCACCCGCCCCGCTGCGTAGGCGTGCAGCTCCGGGGAGTTGGTCACCAGGTGCACCACCGACTGCCACAGGTCGTTGATGGCAAACTCCCCCGCCTGCTCCATCAGGGTCAGCATGGAGTCCACGTACCACTCCAGGTTGGGCAGGAACCTGGTGGTGGTGGTGGTGGTTGGGGGGGAGGAGCAGGGGGGTGAGAATGGGGGGTTACTTGCGTGGGCGCGTAACTCGCCTGCCCCTCCATACCTCCTCCTTGCGTCTTCCTCTCCCCGCCACACCCTCTCATCTCCACACCAATGGGCTAGCTACCCCCCCCACCGCCGCCCAGACCAGTCCGGCCCAGCCAGGGCGCGATCTGCCGATAAACGCCTCCCTGGCATCTGCCCGTCGCATCGCCGCAACCCAGAGCACTTCCCTGCTCGAGGCGCCCCCCCACACCACTACACTACCCCGAAACCCAATCACCCCCCCCACCTCGTACGCCTCCAGACGCCGCAGCAGGAGGCTGCCCCGCCCCTCCCAGCGCGGCAGCGGCTGCACCGCGGCCTTGGCTAGGGCCGGGCCGCCGGCCAGCAGGCCCGTATACTCCACCGCTCGCTGCTGCAGCTCCGCATCCACGCCACGCGCGTGGCGCTCCAGCAGCGCACGCACGGCGGCCTGCAGGTCGCCGTCCTCCGGCGCCGCCAGGGCCAGCTTGCTGAAGGCGGTCAGCATGATGGCCTTGGTCTCGGGGCCGGCGGCGGGGAAGTGGGCGGCCAGCGCCGCGTACTCCGCGCCGGGGGTGGTGTCGGGGAGCAGGGGCCCAAACTCGCCCAGCACGTGGGCGGCCACCTTGAGGAAGGTCTCGGGGGGTTGGCCGCGGCGCAGCGCCTCCAGCACCCGCCCCGCTGCGTAGGCGTGCAGCTCCGGGGAGTTGGTCACCAGGTGCACCACCGACTGCCACAGGTCGTTGATGGCAAACTCCCCCGCCTGCTCCATCAGGGTCAGCATGGAGTCCACGTACCACTCCAGGTTGGGCAGGAACCTGGTGGTGGTGGTGGTGGTTGGGGGGGAGGAGCAGGGGGGTGAGAATGGGGGGTTACTTGCGTGGGCGCGTAACTCGCCTGCCCCTCCATACCTCCTCCTTGCGTCTTCCTCTCCCCGCCACACCCTCTCATCTCCACACCAATGGGCTAGCTACCCCCACCCCCCCCTTAAACCACACACACAGCTCCCTCCCGCACCAACTCCTCACCTCTCCGCCAGCACAGCGGTCTTGAGCACCAGCTCCTCGCGCAGCGAATAGTCAGCCGTCGGTAAGAACGCCAGCAGCGTCTCCACCACCCCCGCGGCCGTGGCGGGGGAGGCCATGGTGAAGAGCAGGTCCATGGCTCGCCGCGCGATGGACACGTCCGGGTCGGCCAGGCAGTCGCGCACGGTGCGCGCGTGCCTGGCCAAGGTCTCCGCCACGGCCGGGACGCCGGCCAGGCGCGCCAGGCTCTCCAGCGCCAGGTAGCGCAGGTTGGGCTCCCGCACCGCCAGGAAGCGCGCCAGCAGCGCAGCGCCGGCGGTCAGCAGGTCGGCGTCCTCCAGGCCGATGGCCAGGGCCACCGCCTCGAACACGATGGCGTGCACCGCGTTATTGTTGTTGGCATTCTTCACCGGCTCGGAGCCTGGCAGTGATTGTTGGGGAGGGGTGAGGGCACATTTTTTATTGGAGGTGTGAATGGGAACAGAACGGGGTGTGGACAAGGGAGGGAGTCGAGGAAGGAAGCCCAGGGCTTGGGCGAGGGGATGTCATAATGCGCGCACACCCTCTCTCCACTTCACCCTCTTTCTAATTATTCCCCTCCCTCCCCCGCACCTTACCTCCCGGGCACCCCCCCCCTCCCCCTCCCTTCCCTCTGCCCCGCAAAACCTCCCCCCACCCCCCCCCACCTCCCAGGATGCGCTTCAGGGTGTCCACCAGTGCGCCGCGCACGGCGGGGTCCTCTGGAGGGGGAAAGTACTGGAGCACGCGCAGGGCTTTGACCTGCAGCCAGGGCGAGGCCAGACCGTAGTAGGTGTAGTCCTGCGGGACCTCCCGCGCCTTGCAGCGGTCCAGGACCGCGATCAGGCGGGGGACGCAGGCCTCGTAGCCGACGTAGGACCGTGCCGCCACGCCCAGCAGCAGCGTGGTCAGCCCCAGCAGCACGCCGACGTCGGGGTCGGCCAGCATGCCCGCCAGGCGCGAGCCCCAGACGCCGGGGGACAGCACCTCCGCGTCCAGGGGGGCCTTGCGGATGAGGCGCAGCAGGCACAGCGCGGCCTTCTTGCGCACCACGGGCCGGGTCGCGCCGTTGGCCTGGGTGGGGGGGTGGGGGGGTGAGGGTGCATGGGTTGCGCCTCCTGGATCGTCACGAAAGAGGAAGACAGTAGTTGAAGAGTGGCGGCGGGGGCAATGGAAGCGATCCTGAGGGAAAATGTGGGACGGGGTCCGGACAAGGGAGGCCTGCACCACGGATTGTGCATTTTCCGCGCAGCGACTCCCACCCCAGAGACAGGCACCCATCTCTCGAGCACCGCGCCGTCAGCGCGCCCCGCCAGTACCCACCAGCACGCCCATGACGTCGACGGTGAGCAGCTGCGCAAACTCGGCGCCCCCAACTGCGGTGGGCAAGGGCCAGGAGCGGAAGAGGTGAGGCGGTCAATGGCGATCTGCATCAGCCGTGGTGAAAAGAGTGCTCCACACAATGATGGTGCCTCCATCGGCCTGGAGGTACAGAGGGCCAGAAGCACCTGGGAACTCCCAAGCTCCCAAGCACTCACCATTGGCTGTGAAGTCGAGGGCCAGGCACTGGAAGGCTTCGTTGCGCGAGATGAGGTCGTTCCGGACCGAATTGATCACCAGGCGGAGAAACTCGTCTTGCTGCAGGAGTGGGGATCAGGATGTAGGGACAGGTTACCGCACACGGCATGGCCGCCTCACGCCAGGTACGTGGGCGAGGGTTGGCAAGGCAGATACATACCACAATGTGAGACAAGTGGGGTGCAGGCGAGGAGGCGTGCAATGCCCCACCAATTGCGGCGGAAGGCTGGGGGTCCCATCAGGGGGAAATCAGAGAGATCCTCCAAGCCATCTCAACACAGCTCACCTCGCTAAGGAAGACCGCACAGGCGACGTAGCCGACCTGCTTCTCGGCATACCTGCGTCAAGCATGGAGTTGGGCGGCTGTCCGGCGGCCAGGCAGTTTGTCACGAGACAAGGACAAGGCCAGCAGCAGACCAGTGGTCAACCTAGCAATTCGCAGAGCCCTTGAATGACGGGGCCCTATGCCCACCCCCTCGCACCAACCTACCCTGGCGCCGCAATCAAGTCCATGGCTTGCTTGTGGCCGAACTCGACATTGTAGCCAAGCATATGAGTGTAGAGCAGCTTCCACATGTACTTCCGCTTGTCGTAGGCTGCGAATGGACAAAGGACAGGTGGCACGGCCTCGAGGCAGGGAGTGCAGAGGGATACTCCGTGCACAATGGCACTAGTGCACCAGCCAGTCACGCACCCCCAAGCACAGCCTTGCCGGAGCAAATGCCACCCCCTCACCTGACATGGCCTTGTCGGAGGTGTACTTCTTCCTGACCTTACCCAGCTCCTTATCCACGCGCTCCTTCTCCTGCTCCTTGGAGCTGCAGTTACGCAGCTCCTGGATGTAGTTCTGCGGGGGGTTTGGGGGAGGGAGCCGTCCAAATCCGTGTGCGACCACTGGCGAGTCGTGCCGGCAGCAGCCTGGGCGACAGGCCCAGGCTGGCAAGACTCACCCTCAGCCCCCGAACATTGGTGACTTTGGCCATTGTGGCACCGCGCTGTGGCCGCGGCTCGTGTGCGACCCTGCGCTACCACCGTCGAGCACCCCAGTGCGTTCGCGGGGGGTGGGGGAGGCAGGTGGCCAGCAACGATGTGGGATCCCCTGGGTGCTTTGCAATGATCACCGGGTCCGCAGCACTTATTGCGCAGGGGGAGCGCGCGACCGACCGGAGAGGGCGTGGAAACGATCACTCGAAGGTCGATCTCGGTCCAAATCCTGGGCGCGTTGTCGGGGGCGGTTTGTTGTGGAGATGTGGGACGCCCACCATGGAGCCCCTGCCCCTCCTTGAGCAGGCTTGTGTTACATGCAGAAACCATGGAGCAGCAATACAATGACAGGGGAGTGAAATGGGGATGGCACCGGCCCTTTCCTGGCGGGGCACGGTCGTGGCGGCGCGGAGTGAGACACTCGCAGCTTGGCGACAACCCCTGCATTTCAGGCCGGCAGGTTGCTGACCTTGCGGGCTGCCTGCCCCGGCACCAGGTCGATCTTGCTCTCCTTGGTCCGCACGGCCTGCACCCAGTCGTCGGTGGTTGCGCTCTTGCCGCTGAGCTGCCGCGCGTCCGGCCGCAGCGGCGCGGAGTCCACCGGGGAGTAGTCGTCCCCGCCCTCGCCCCCGGCACGCCGCCGCGACTGGGCCTTGGACCAGCCCATGATGAAGACCAGGGCTGCCAGCAGGCAGCACAGCGCCACGCCGGCCACGATGCCCCACCAGCGGGCGTCCAGCTGGGTGGAGTCGCCCTGCAGGTTGTGCGGCACCTGTGATGGGCAGGAGGGGGGGGGCTCAAGAATGTGGCGGCATTTTTGTGTGTGGGTGTGTGTTGAGAGAGAACGGGGTGTGTTGTATGGGCCTGGCGGGACTGAGATCGACCGGTGCAGGACGCCCCCGACGGAAGGGTCTGCAACCTTCCCCTGGATGGCTCCGCGCACATCGTAGGATTCCGGCCCCCACCCCAACCCCCAGAAGATCCATCTCCCTGGCTGATCAGCCACACGGCCAGCCGGCACGCACACTCACCTGGGTCCTGGCAGAGTCCTGGAGGGGCAGGATGAGCGCATCGCTGGCCCGCCGGCTGTCGATGGCCGGCGGCTTGTCGGCGGGGTCCACCACCACCACCGTCTCCCCCTCCTCGCTCCCCCGCTGCGGCCCGAACACGGCAAACTGGGGCAGCTCCGCTGTCGCGACGTGGGCCTCCGCCGCGGGCGCGTGCGCGCGTGAGAGGCGGGAGAAGGCACTGGTCACCGCGGCCTGATCGCCGAAGAGCTGGCCCAGGTCGCCCCCGTATTGACCCAGGATCTGGTCGAACACCGCCGTCAGGTCCTCGTCCTGCTGCCTGGGACGGGGGTGTTGTTGGCGCGGTTGGGAAGGGGGGATTGGGGGACGGTGGGCAGAGGGATGCGCATGGCAGTGGGGCTGGAGCTCTGGGGGGGGGTCCAGGGTCAGAGAGTGTGCGGCCATGGTGCCGAGCCTGGCCAATGGTTTCCATTCCAGCAGCGGCAGGCGCCGGAGCGAAGAATTGCACCCGTGCACTCAGCCCACCAGCTCACCCGGCACCGTTGACAGCCCCGGTCTGCGTAGTCGTGGCCCAGGGATTGAGTTCGTCGTCATCATCGTCATCAGATGAGCCGTCGTCATACCTGTTGGGGACAAAGGGTGGAGGGGCCGGGGTGACAGGAGGACAGAGGGGGTGCAAGAGTGTGTGGGTGTGACCGGTGAGCGGCTCCAGGCTGGGCTCTTGTTCACACAATTCCCCCTAACCCAGCCGCCCTGCCCTGGCACACGAAGCTGCACAGCTGGCCGACTCACACGTAGTCGTCCAGGTTGATCACCGTGATGACCTTGAATTGGCTATACTCCGGCATGTCCTCGACGGAGGTGGGCGCCGTGCTTTCCTGCAGGCGGCGCGTGGGCGGGGCGGCGGCCGCCTCGGCCGCCTCCGCCAGGGAGTCGTTCACGGAGGACACCATCATGCCGAGCATGGTGTTGGTGGCCACCTGGACAGCCTGCTTCGTGGGCAGGTTCTTGGGGCCAGGTCCCGTCTCCCCAAAGTGTTGCTGCGGGGCATGGACATGGGGTGGGGGGGTTGGCAGCAGGATGGGGAAGTGTTGGGAGCGCGACGCCGTGTGCATGTGAACACTGCAGTTTTAGGAAGGCCAGAGAAACTGGTGCAAAGTGGATGAATATCAAAGCAAAAGGCCTCGAGTCTATGCGCTGAGATTCGAGGAATGAGAAATACCGTGGGATCATGTCGGGGCACGCGCCATGCAGGGATTCCGAGCATCGGTTCCCGAGTCCGCGCGATCACCTGAAGACCATGGAACAGGGACTGCAGTGTGTCCTGTGCTTCCAGGGCCAAAAGATTCTTTTGGAGGGATGAAAACTGTTTGAAGACGTCCTCTGCCGTGGTTTTCTGCGGGGAAAATGCGGGAGGCAGGCTCGCGGGTCCGGCCATTGCCGACAGGGAGCAGGCGGATCCAGGACACTCAAGCTTCTGGAGGACTGCGCAATACCCACTGGTGCAGAACTGCTGTCGGCCACGACGCTGTGTAGTAGGAAGCTGGACACGAGGCAGAGCAGGAGGCTCCGCGGTATCCTGCTCGCCATCATGCGGTGGGTGGGGTTTCACACCTCTTGCGGAATCACACGCTGGTTTATGGTCGCCTTCCAAACAAGTCGGCATACTCTCGTGCTCTAATATGGCTGGAAGGTGCACTTCAAGAGGCTCCAGGGTGGTTGCCTCCCGGTCTCCGTTGCCTCGAGGGGGCCGGTCTTCTCGCAAGCCGGGTTCATGCATGAATTCTTCGCTTTCTTCAATCTCATTACAATTTCCGAAACGCAGCCTGCACCTGTCGGGAAGCTGATGGATACTTAACCACGGTAAATGAATGTGTGATAACAGGGATGCATGAACACGATAATCTAGTAGATGAGAATAATTGCTTCAGTGTATATATATGTACAGCATGGAACCACGGCTGTCGAGTCTTGCCATCACATGATTGGTAAGAGGGAACCCCCAAGCTGAGCTCACAATCCAGCGAACTTGCTACGGGCACGCTTCTGGGACCGCCTTCTGTGAGATAGTATTACTATCTAACGAGCAACTAATATGCAATCAACAGATGCTGTGGTGTGCAACATACCGGTAAGGGAAGCTTGTGCACATGGGTTGTGGTGGACGTTTATCAGGGATATAAATCTCACATCCGTGATTACATCTGAAACCCTTGTCCTGCATCCATGTAGCAAGATGCCGTCGATAGAGAGATCCGGACATGATGGACTCTTGCCTGACCCCTTGTGGCCACGTGCAGCAGCTCTAATGCCCGAGGTGGCGAACGCGGATTGCCGCGATCGAGAATCTTTGCCAGTGTGATGTCCAAGTCTGACTGTCGCGCAACGATAACCTCGACGAATTCAGGTGAGCTTCAACACCATCTTTGTTTCTACAGCGTTGGATGCTGAGTCGGCCAGCCAGAAAGGTCCCCGTGCCACCCACCGACATCTGCAGGGAACTTGCAACGGTAAGTCCGCCGGGGAAGTGTCGGCGCTCATTCAAGTCATCCGATCTAGGCTTTAAAAGCATGTGAGTAGCCCCAGGCCGCAGAACTCGATCGGCGCCAACCGTTTCCGGCCACGTCCCGGACGCCTGCCCGACCCGGTCACTCGCACCAAACCCAAGCCTCACTCTGTGTGCTTCTATGGACCGAGAAACTACTTATTCGCTCAAAATAACGTTCCAATCCGTGCGTGTGCGAATCGCCGAGAGCTGCGCGCCACCATCAGTGTCAGACTGAGTGTGCCAAGGTTTTCGAGAACAGTGCCTGACCCAGGGAGCAGGCTGATGCCGTGCAGCTGCATGCAGCGACCCAGCACAGAGTAGCTGAAGAGAGCACTGGGAGGCGGGGTTCATTGAGGGTCCCTCCCACCTCTCTGTGAGGTGTGGTCCCGATTTAACGGTAGGTGGGCGGCTTTCCAGCGCACCAGTGCTGGGGTATGCCAGCTCGTAGCTGCACAGAGGTGACACGGGAGCCCAGTGCACAAAAGATGACCACGGTCCTTGGAATCCCGCGTTACCCCTGTGCCTCGATCTCGGGCCCCTGGATCCGATTTCATGATCCTTGTCAGCGCCTGCCTAGTCCTAGGCCTTTCCATAATGCCCAGCAAAACGCCGGGCTCGCCGTCCAAGAACACCTCCGCAACAGCAATTTGACATGCATGGTGTGAAAAGAGGTGATGCATGTTCGTTCAGGGTGGGAATCCGGCAGACTGTCCGGGAATGGGCTGTGCAGCCCTCGCCCCCTGCTGTGCATGACGGGTGCCCCCACCTTCCCCGGTGTCCAAGGGAAGGTCCGCTTCCGGGTATAAAGGGAGATGGCGGGCACCCTGAGGACCGGTTAGAGGCGGCTCCCCAATGGAGAGTGAAGAGTGACATCGCCATGTCCCTGGACATCGATGACCCGCCGAACTCCCGGCTATTCGTGGTCGCCGGGCGTGCAACCAGCGTGAGTAACAATACCCGGGCCCCATCAACCCCCTCACCCAACCCCCTCCCCTCCCTCACCGAGTCCTCCTTGTGTCGTCGCAGGCGGAGTTTCTCAGGGATGTCTTCGAGCAGTTCGGTGTGGTGTCATTCGTGAAGTATCTGCGGGACAAGGGTGAGTGGACGGCACCTGGACCTCATTGCCCGCCGAAGCGGGAATGGGGGCCTCCTTCCTGCATTCCCGGGCTGACTCGGGGTCGTTGAATGAATCCGTGATTGAAGCTTCCCGCACCCTTGCCCTGCGCGGAGCCCGCCGGCACTCTGCGATCAGGCGGGCCCGGTTGTGGCGTGGCCTTCCCCTCCCCGCCCCGGGTCCACCACTCCACCCGATGAATGGCATGCAGTGTCCCCGTGGCAGCATGTGACCGCATGCGCCCCGAGATGCCACGTCCTGCCACCAATGCCTCCCCTCATCATGCTGGCACTCCCCTCCACCACACCAGGGGTGGCGTACGTCAAGTATGACCGGGCCTCCTCAGCGGCCCTGGCCATCGAGAACCTGCATGAGGTGACCCTGAACGATGGCAGGGGACCTCGACTCAAGGTCATCCTGGCGGAATCGCCCCACATGAGGTGCTTGCCCTGGTTGTTGCGCGCGGAAGGGACGGGGGCTGGAGGGGGAGCAAGGGCCGGATCCAGGGTCTGCCCCGATGTGTGCACATGCCTGGAGGCCGGCGCGGCCCCAATCGCCTGCGCCATGGCAAGTACCACATTGCAACGCGCGCGCCTGCCTGCCTGGTCTGTACCGCAGCGGAGTGGAGAGGGCGACCCAATCAGGAATGCCACGGTGTGTCCTATCCATCCCGTCCCCCCCCCCCCCCTCCCTCGTTGAACTCTCCTTCCCCACCCCCCCCCCCCCCCACCTCCCTCGTTGAACTCTCTTCCCCCCCCCCCCCACCTCCCACTCCACTCGATACCCCGTGCAGGAGCATGTACATGGGCACGGCCGTGCCGCGCGCCTGCGAGGACGCGAGCCTGGACCCAGACAACTCCCCGCGTCGCAGCCGCCTCTTCCTGGTGGTGCCCAAGTCCGCGGACGGTTCGGCCATCGAGGCGGCCATGTCTGCCTTCCCCGACCTGCAGTACTGCAAGACCGACCTGGTGGCCTCCAAGGGCATCGTCTTCGTCAAGTACGCGCGCTCCAGCTCTGCCGCCGCCGCCATGGAGGCGGTGCAGGCCTCTGGCCAGGTGGCCGGATACCGCGTCAAGATCATGCTGGCGGAGCCCAAGGTCCGGCGCTCGCCCTCCGCCAGCTCGGCGGCGGGCATGCTGGGCGGCGGCGCCGCCGCCGCGGGCCACGCGCGTGCCGCCGCGCTGCAGGCCCTGCTCGCCGGCGGCGCCGGCGGCGCGCGGGGCGCGCCCGCCGTCGCCGACCTGTCCTACGCGGGGCTGGGCGGGGGCTTGTTCCACGGCGCGGGCCTGTCGCCCTACGCCCTGCCCCTGCTGGGCGGCGGGCTGGGCGACGCCGGCGCGCACGCGCTCCACCACCAGCAGCAGCAGCAGCTCCAGCAGCAGCACCAGCAGCAGCAGGGCGGCACGCCGGGCCCCTACGACCACCATGCGGCCGCGCCACCCGGCGCGCTGGCGGACCTCGACTTCTCGGGCCTGGCACACGTGGGTGCGGAGTACGCGCAGGCCGCGGGGCTGGTGGGCCTGGACTCCGTGACCCTGGGCGGCGGGGGCGCCGGGTTCCTGTCGCCCATGACGCCCTCGCTGTCGGCCTCCTCCTCCGCCTCGCAGCTCAGCCGCCAGCGCCTCTTCGTCGTTCTGCACAAGGTGTGTCCCTTGTCTGGGTGACTGCTGGTCTCCACTCGGTGGGAGTGGGGTTCAGGCAGGGGTGGAGGCGTTCATGGTCGGCATGCACACTGTGTGTCCCAGGGTCACCAGGCAGAAGTGTGGGCCGCACGGACACGGCGATGGTCCCATGCAGCACGCTCGCGCCTTCCCATGGGGAAACACCTCGAATTCACCCCTCTTCGGACCCCCCCCCACCACACACACCTTCCCCCAACCCCCCAACCCCCAGTCTGTGGGCGACGAGACGCTGGCGTGCCTCTTCCGCTCCTTCCCCGGCATGGAGTACTGCGACCTGAAGAAGGACCGCGCCACGGGGCGGTCCAAGGGCTACGCCTACGTCAAGTATGCGACGCACGAGTCGGCGGCGGCTGCGCAGGCGCGGCTCAACGGCGCCGAGTTCCCCCCCGGCTCCGGCTGCCGCATGAAGGTCATGTTTGCCGAGCCGGCGCTGCACCGCGCGCGCTCCGGCTCCGCCGACTCCTGCGCCGACGCGGGCACGCCCTTCAACCTGGCAGGCCTGGCCGGCGGGGGGGGGGCGGTGGGCGTGGAGGAGCTGCGCTACCTGTCCACGCCGGGCGGCGGCCAGCTGGGCGCGCGCGGCGAGCGCGACGGCGAGCGCTACATGGGCCGCAGCCAGGGCGTGGGTGAGAGGTATGCGACGCAGGCGCCTGGCGACCGCTTCGCCGCGCAGGCGCCCGGAGATCGTTTCTCAGCCCAGGCGCCCGGAGATCGTTTCTCAGCCCAGACGCCCGGCGTCGACCACTTTGCGACGCAGACGCCCGGCGTCGACCACTTTGCGACGCAGACGCCCGGCGTCGACCACTATGGCGCGCAGACCCCCGGCGTCGACCGGTACGCGGCGCAGACCCAGGGCGCAGCGCTGGGCTCGCCGCTGTCCTGCGAGTCCGGGGTGCTGCCGCGGCGCCGCGCCTCCCCCCTGCACTCCCCCCTGCTCTCCTCCTCAACCCCAGACCTGCTGTCGGCCGCCGACCACCTGGCCGGCCTGTGCCTGGATGGCGGGGGGCTGGAGGGGCTCAAGGGCTACACGACCCCAGGCGGCGCGCTGGGCGCGCTGAGCCCGGGCACGACGCTGAGCGGGTCACTAACGTCCTCCTGGCACGACCTGTCGCCCGAGGGCGGCGCCGGCTCCGCCACCAGCGCGCTCGGCGCTGGGGCCGCGGGCGCCGGCCATGCGGCCGCGGCCGGCCTGCGGCCGCGTGGCGACGCCGCCGACCCCGACCCCACCGTGGTCTACTCGCGCCTGGCCCGCCCGCTGCCGGACTATGCGCTGAGCCACGTCTTCTCGCGCTGCGGCCCCGTGGATGCGGTGCGGGTGCTGCCCGACGTGCGCCTGGCCATGGTCAAGTTCCGCGACGCGGAGTCGGCCGCGCGCGCGGTCGCCACGCTGCACGGCACCGAGGTCCTGGGCGAGGTGCTCGCCGTCTGCGCCAGCCCCCCCTCGCAGTGAGGCGGGCAGGGACCGGGCGGGACGGGCAGGCACCCAGTGCCGGCGGCGGGCGTGGCCGCCCTCATGCCACGCCGACAGGCCATCGAAAGGCGGCGGCGAGCAGCTGCGCGGGCCCCCATGCCCCGGCGCCACTCGTCGACCTGACGCGCGCGTGGGAGCTTGCAGAGGATATCCACGCCCGGGGGCCTGTTCAGAGGAACCCCGTGCTCGGGTGCCCATGCACGCATGCCCCCACCCCGTCCCCATAAGAGAGCCCTGCCATACACAGTCTCACACCCCCGATCGTTCTCGCTGCCTCCCTCGTGCTTGCATTTGAAACTCTGGGTATTCAGCCGGGGGTAGGAGAGGTCGGGTGGGGACGCAGCACCCGCTCGTCCTGCCGGCGGATAAGGTCCCCATGACACGCATGCCGCGCGCAGGGGGTCCCTCCCCTCACATGACCTGCCTCTCACGGCGACACCCCCGCAGTGTGCCCCATCCATTCCTCACATCACACCATACCCTGCACCCGCATCAGGATGAGCATCTCCATGGCCACGAGCCTTGGCTCCAGGGTGCAGCTGGCCGGGGTGTTCGGAACCCGGCGACCCCAGCCCGTGCTGCAGCGGGGGCCGGGGCTGCAGGTGCAGGCCGCGCAGCGCCTCATGGGCAAGGTGGTGTCCATCGCATCCAACAAGACGGCGGTGGTGGCGGTGGAGAGCTGGAGCATACACCCCGTGTACAAGAAGCGCATCCGCACCACCAAGCGCTACCCGGCCCATGACGAGGCGGACCAGGCCCGGGTGGGGGACGTGGTGGAGCTGGCGCCCTCCAGGCCGCTCAGCGCGAGGAAGAGGTTCATCGTTGACAAGATCCTGAACCGCGAGGACTGAAGCCCCCTCCAGGTGTGCACAGGCTGGCTGGGGCCAGGCAGGGTGACTTTGGGAGGTACTGATCATCCAACTGGTATGGCCTAGCGGCAAGGGCCCCATGGTCGGCGCGGTGCGGTAGTGCTTGGGGCCTCGACAGGCGCCTCCGAGCAACGCTTGAGACTCAGTCGGCATGACTGGGAAGCTGTGCACATCATGACACGTGTAGCTGCCACTGCATGACTGAGATCCCCTGGCCCCACCCACCCCCCCGCAGCAGCATTCTTGGCACCCCCTAATTTTCCTTGACTCTGGTGGCGCTCTGCTGTATTGTAACACCCGGGTCGGCCAGGCAACGGGGTCGAGGGCTACTGGCTCAAGGAATGGGAAGCACGCAAGGGGGTGAAAGGTTGCGAGGACCAAAGGCAGGAGGGGGCACCGTGCAGCCGAAACGGCAGTGCGCAGGTTTAGCCCGCTCAGGAGGAGTCGGAACCCCATGGCCGCGCGGCGTCTTTTCGCAACTGAGGCTGGTCCACGAACCTGCGCCCATTCTTGAACAGGAAGATGACGACGCCTAGCGCCAGGATGAGAAGCAGGACCACCCTCTGGACGAAGGCGCCGAGGAGAGCCAGGGCGCCGCTGGAAGCCTGATCCTGAGGAGCGGAGTGGAGAGGCGGGGGTGGGGTTGAGCTTGGGTTGGTGGCCTGCCAAAATTCGACAGGCGGAGTGGGCGGGAGAGATGGGCATGGGCCGTCGAAACAGACCAGCCCCTCCGCCTGTGGCAGGAGCAGACTGCCCGCCAGTGTAACCCCAGAGCAAGGCACCCACCTGTCCGGCCAGGATCCTCCCAGCGTTCTGAAAAGCCACCACGATCGCCACCAGGACGGCCAAGAGAGGGAGGGCCGGGGAAGGCTGGCTCCTGAACTGCACCTCCCTCCCTGCGAGACGGCAGCGTTTGTCCAGGATCGTTGACAAGGTGGTGAGGATGTGCCTGGCCCACCGTCTCGCTGGTTCCCCCCGGCACACACACACACACACACACACACCCTACCTTGACCACTCAACCCACCCACCCGTCTTGACGACAAACGCCCCCGTGACGAGGTCAATGGCGTCCTGCTTAGCGCCATCCTGGAAGTTGTTCAGGTAGTAGCGCGTCAGCGACTTGGCGCCGTCGTCCAGCAGCCCCCAGACGTCGCGCTTGCCCGTGCGTGTGAAGGCGGACTTCATGGCACCCGTCCCCGCGTACTGGCGCGACACCTCGTCGCCGTGGTCGGCCCAGGCCACGCGGAAGCGGCGCTCCGCCTCCGGGTACGCGGCGGCCAGCGCCGCGCCGGGCGCCAGCAGGCCCAGCGCGCGCAGCGTGGCCTCCAGCGCCTTGCGCCCCAGCAGGCCCTGCACCACGTTGGTGCGGTCCAGGGTGTCCACGCAGTTGGTGCGGAACACGCCGCGCTGCCGCCCCGCCACGGCCCCCGACGCGCCGTCGCGTGTGAAGGCGCCGTAGCGCTCAAAGTCAGGGGCCAGCTCGTCCCAGAGCACCGACAGGCGCGCGTAGTTGGTCGCGCCGCACATGGCGTGGAAGTCAAAAGGGGACCAGGCGGAAGCCTGAGCGCGAGGCGGCGTAGGCGTCGGCCGCCGCCACGTACGCGGCGCTCAGCACCCCCTCCCGCCCGCCCTGGTTTGCCAGGTTGATGGCCGTCACCGCGCCGTGCACCTCCACCATCCGGTCCGCATGCCCGGCAAAGACGGGGGCCGAGGCCGAGGGCGGCGCCAGGCGCAGCGGGATCTTGTACTTCAGGCAGGGCGTCTGGGACCAGAGCAGGGGCAGAGAGCCCCGCGCCTGGACAAAGGAGGACAGCAGCGCGCCCTCCCCGTCCGACACGATCTGCTCCGTCTCCACGTAGTTGGCCACGTGGGACTGGCAAAGCAGGGACAAATTCGTTGTGAGAGTAGGGTTTTTTGGGGGGGCGGGGGGGGGATTTGTAAGGAGGATGCATGGCACGAGCTGGCATCCGCACAGGGCAGCGCCAGGGTGCCTGTCATACCAGTCACAAGGGAGCGTCGCCGAATGGCCGCCGGTGCTGTCAAAACGTCCTGAACTTCCCTCCATGGGCCAGTCAAACGTATCGAGCCGCCGTCCACGAGCCACCCCGCGCAGCATCCCGTCTCCGTGCCCACGCCTTCCCCCGCCCAGCCTGACCCTCAACGGACCCTGCACCCCAGACACTCTCCGGCCCTCACCTGCTGGTCCGCCCCACGCCTCCACTGCCGGGTGCCCGGGCGGTGCCTGGACCTGCGTGCAATCAGGGTCACGCCCAGGCTGACCTGGCGCCCGCCGCCCAGGAAGTCCAGGCCGTTCAGCTGCTCCACAAATCCCATGAAGACGGGAGGGACATAGGCATCCAGCCCCGCATCTGGAATGGCGGTTGACAAGGAGGATGGGGCTACATGTACGGCAACCTCCAGCAAACAGGGTGGTGGCTGCAAACACACCACTGGGCAATGTGGAGGGGTTGACAAAGGTTCAGAGCCTCTGCATCTCCACTGCCACGGTCCAACTCCGCAAGCACCTGAGCTTGCTGGCTCCCGCTCTGCACGCCCTCGTCGGCAGCCCCCAAACAGCCTCCTAACAAGAACCTCGCCACCGCACACCCACCCAGCAGGGGCCTGGCCAGGGCTGCGTTCCAGGTCACGTCCAGGTCGGCGCGCTGCCAGGCGCGCGCGGCCGCCGTCTGCGGGTCTGCCGCGACGCGCTCTGCACGCTGCGCGGTCAGCGTGATGTCCCCCGCGTGGCTGAAGTACAGGCTGCCGCCGTACTGCTTGGGGTCCACGCCCGCCGCCAGCAGCTTGAGCAGCCTGGGAAGGGTGAGAGGCAGAGGGAGGAGATGCTGAGCGTGGCTGGGTCCGGGTGTGAATGCCACCTGCAACCTGGATTCGGCAAATCTCTTTGGACCCATGTTCTCTTCTGCCTACTTCTTGTCACTCTTGCTCCACTTGTGGCTCGTGTCGTACAGCACCTTGGTCGAGGTGACCTTGAGCACCAGGTGCTCGCGCACGATGCCAGCCTGAGAATGGAAAACGGGGGGGAGTACACGGAGTCAGGGACAGATTCATGAGACATGCGTGTGGTTTGTGGTCAGATTGCCAGACCCTGACGCCTGATGCCCATGCAGAGCAGTCCATACCGCTCAGGACCCAACACACCGCAGACACGCCGGTGATGACGACGAGGGCGGGGCCGCCTTCCAGGCGCAGCATACCCAGCACGCCAAAGCAGGGCACAAAGTCGGAGGTCACATGGGGGTGCTCGCTGGCTGCCAGGCTGCCAGTCTCCAGGTCCACCGTCAGGGCGGGCAGGGGTTCTCCAGACTCCCATACCGGCTGAACAACGGCCACAGACCCCAGGCGCTGCAGGCGCAGGGCCGGGTAAAAGTCAAGCGTGCCGGTCATGGGCTGGCCTTTGAGGAGCTGGCCGGAGGGTGGGTGCGGTGCTGGCAGACCGCAGTCCCCAGTGGCTACCGGTGGTGTTGAGACTCTCTGCCTCCAAGCGCTCCTCCAGAGAGGGCAGTGGGACAGTGGGTGTCTTGTAGAGGGATTTGTACACCACAACGCCCAGACCACCACCGATCGCGAGCTGGAGGGCGAGCTGCAACGGCGACGAGCGTGCGTGGGCCATGAACAGACTGAGCAATTATTAAGGACCTCGGCCGTGGACCAGCCTGGGTTTGTTGGTACCCAGGGCGCTAGGCTTGCCTCGCTTCTGTGACGAGGGAAAGAAAGCGGAGTCCGGGCGCGCTTTGAAGATCTGTGGTCACGTGGCTCAAGGTATCGTCTCGTCGGACAGCACAAGCGCTCGAGCTGGAGCATGGCTCAGGCACACAGGGTGGTCATCGTACAGACCATGCCGGCAAGATAAGGTAATAACCCAGTCTCGACGGCGTCAGAGCCCGGGTCGGCATGTATGGGATGGCGCTGGCCGTACTGAGCTTCGCCCTCCTCGTCGTGACGTCCTCCGGTGCAGCCTCGCAGAGGCCCTGGATCGAGCAAATTTCCTGGAGGCCGCGTGCTTACTTGTACCACAACTTCTTGAGCGAGGCCGAGGCGGATCATGTGGTCACGCTGGCCAAGCCGCACATCACGCGCTCCAGTGTCCTGAACGACGACGACAGTGTCTCGGATGCGCACGAGGTCCGCACCAGCTATGGCACCTTCCTCAGGTACCTGAAGACGTGGAGAATGGGCCATATGCCAGGAACGAAGGTGCACCATGGCAGTGTAGTCCGAGCCTGCTCGTCCGGCTGAGACCCAAACCCCCCAATCCCCCCTCCCATGCACCCTCCCTTCGAACACCCCTACGCCCAGGTCTGCCCAGGATGAGGTCATCTCCGGGATTGAGGAGCGGGTGAGCCGCTGGGTGCACCTGCCCGTCTCCCACATGGAGGACATGCAGGTGCTCAAGTACGTCGACGGCCAGAAGTACGACGCGCACTGGGACGAGCGTGCAGCGGAGGACGGGACGCCCGTCGGCGGTGGCTCCCGCCGCATCTGCACCGTGCTCATGTACCTGTCCGACGTGGAGTACGGCGGCGAGACAGCCTTCCCCGGCGGCTTCTGGCTGGACGCCGCGGTGCAGAACCGCACCGAGTTCAGCGCCTGCGCGGCAAAGGGGCCGGCGGCCCTAGCAAGAAAGGGCGACGCCATTATGTTTTGGGACATGAAGCCCGACGGTACGTGCTGGATCGCAGGGGAAAGGATGGGGAGGAGGGAAAAGGTGGGACCGGCGCAGTTGGAACCTCACTGGTGGTGGCCGGGGGTCTGCGGGCAATGAAACGCATTCCCCCTCATGGGCCGGCTGGATGTGAGCACGCCCATACCTTGCAGGATGATCCGCTGTGCCCTGCCCTGGGCCCCATCCCCTGCCCGTCAAAAGTCTCATGTGCCCCGCCCATAAGCATCCCCCCTTCTCCCTGCTTTCCTGTCAAAGGGGTAACCCTGGACCGGTACAGCCTGCACACGGGGTGCCCGGTGCTGGCCGGAGAAAAATGGAGCAGCACCTTCTGGATCCACGACAACCCCTTCCGGCGCAGCCCGGGGTCGCTGCTGGCCGACATCGACTCCGCCCCCGCCCCTGCCTGCGAGGACCAGTCCACCACCTGCGCGACGCTGCTGGCAGGGAGGGAAGGCGCGCCATGCTTGGAGGACCAGGCGGCACGCTGCCGCCGCTCCTGCGGCCGGTGCTGCCAGGCGGGGGACGTGCTCTGCGAGCGCCGCGCCAAGCGCATCGTCGCCAACTGAGGGCGTGAGTTGTTGCAGCAGCCGCGCCACATCCGCAGCCTCTTTCGCAGCTCACCGTCACGCTCCGTGCAGGCACGCAGCATGGCCTGGAAAGCGTCAGTTCACCCCCTCCTTGTATCCGCTTTGCCAGCCATGCAACCTCCGTGACCTGCCGCCAGAGTCTCCGCCGGGAGCCACATGCTTACCTCTGCAGCGCAGCATCAGCTCGCATGACAATGCCATCCGGTTTCCTTTCCCCCCCCTTCATATGACTGTTTCCCCAGGAATGGCCCATCACAACCTTTCTGTGTGGACTGAATGCGGCATCTCTTACTCGTTTCCTGTACATCGTGAATGATATCAAACACAATAATGGCGTCAGAAGGTGTCCTAGCGAGGAGGCCCCGGTCGGTGGAGGCATACCGCCGGCCGAGCGCCAGCTCCGAAACACCATCACTTCATCAAGCCCTGCGCACGGACGCCGCCCACTCGGCCGCGTTCTGGAAGAGCTTGAGCCAGGGGCTGGGGTCGGTTGGCTTGAGCCCCGTCTCTGCGGGCCACCACGGGTTTTGCCACATCTGCAGGCAGCGCTCTGGGTGCGGCATCAGCGCCAGGTGGCGCCCGCAGGGCGAGCACAGCGCGGCCACGGCGTCGCTGGAGCCATTGGGGTTGTAGGGGTACTCCTGCGTCTCCCTGCCCACGGCATCCACATACCTGGATTGGGTTTTTGGGTTTTTTAGGTTGTTGGGGGGGAAAAAGGGGGGCTGATTCGATCGTGAGCTGGATGAAAAGTAGGAAAAGAAGGCCGCCCACAGGGTCCGTCCGCCCAACAACATCCTTCCTTCCCACAACCAAACAAGAATCCCCAGAAAACCCACTCACCGGATGGGCGCCAGGTGGCGGTCCAGCACGTCGCGGCGCACGGCCTCGTCGGGGAACAGGGCCTGGCCCTCGCCGTGGGCCACCCAGACGCCCAGGCGCGCGCCGCCCATGCCGCGCAGCATGACGGCGGGGGTGTCGGGGTCGATCGCCACGCTGCTCCACCGGCACTCGAAGCGGCCGGAGGCGTTGTGCGTGAAGCGGGGCTGGGCCGCGTCGGGGAGCAGGGGCCCCGCCGCGCCGGTCCCCGCGCCGGTGCCCGGCACCCAGCCCAGCAGGGCCATGAGCTGGCAGCCGTTGCAGACGCCCAGGGAGAAGGTGTCGGGGCGGGCATAGAAGGCCTGGAACTGGCCCAGCAGGCGGGAGTTGAAGCGGATGGTGGCCGCCCAGCCCTTGGCAGAGTCCAGCACGTCGGCGTAGCTGAAGCCGCCGGGGAAGATGATGCCTGGAGTTTGGTTTGTGGGGGGGTGAGGTGGTGGTCACAATACTATGGTGGTGACACATGGTGGGTGGGGGTGGCGGCCGAGGGTCAACCAGGGGAGCCCAGGGCACAGCCCAGGAAGGAAGGAAGTCACGGGGTGTACGCAACCACGGGAGTCCGCCCAACGACCTTCACCCATGCATGCCCAGAGCACGGCTAGTGATCCGTAGGGAACCTCACACACTGGACCCCGGTCCCCAAGCCCCCTCCACCACCCCTCCGACAAACCCACCTTGGAAGGAGTCCAGGGTGGCTGCGCCGGAGAGCAGGTCGGACATGGTGACGTCCCACGGCTCCATGCCCGCCATCTGCACTGCAGCCGCCATCTCGCGGTCGCCGTTGGTCCCCTCCTCGCGGATCACCGCCACACGCACCTTGTCTGTCGATTGTTTGGGTGGGGAGGGGTAGGGGAAGGGGGTTGCAAGGCCTGTGCATTGCGGAGCAAGGCCGGGCACCGAGGTCGATACGTCTCCATAACGGCACGTCGCAGCGCATCCACACGCACAGGCAGGGATGCAGGAGCCCCATCGGCACCCCCATCCTGGATACAGAATCCCCACCTCACCGCAGCGCAGCACTCGGTCAACAACAGCCGTCCCCGGGCCCTCGCTTGAAAGAACGACACCTCCCCCCACACGCGCTCACCTCCAGCGTCCAGCTTGTCGGCGGGGGTCCAGGCGGGGACGTAAGGCACGACCCAGGTGGGGGCCTCCGCACTGCGCAGCGCGGCGCGCTCAGACTCGACGCACTCGAGAGCGGTCTGCCGCTTCTCCAGCTCGAAGGAGGTGGCCTCCCAGACGTCGCGCAGGTCGCGCGCGCCCCCGGCCACCACCACCTCCCCGCCCACCGCCAGCCGCACCTCGTCGGCCGCCAGGCTGGCGCCCACGCGCGCGCAGGGCACGCCGGCGGCCGCGTAGGCCGCCAGCACCTCGCCCTCCCGCCCCGCGGCGACCTCGAGGAGCAGGCCCAGCTCCTCGGCGAAGAGCGGGGCCAGTGCGCCGTGCGCCGCGTCGCGGGCGTGCGCCGCGCCTTCCAGCCCCAGCTCCAGCCCGCAGTTGCCGGCAAAGGCCATCTCCAGCGCGGCGACGACCAGGCCGCCGTCGCTGACGTCGTGCCCGGCCAGGACGGGGCAGTCGGCGGTGGCCAGCAGGGCCTGGGTGGCGCGGAAGGCGGCGCCCAGGAGCGCGGGGTCGACATCGGGCGCCTCGTCGCCCAGCTGGGAGTACACCTGGGCCAGGGCGGTGCCGCCCAGGCGGGGCCGCCCCGCGCCCAGGTCGACGTGGAGCAGGGAGCTGGCGCCCGGGGCCTTGAGGTCGGGGGTGGTGATGCGCGTGATGTCGGTGCAGCCCACTTAGGCGGAGACCACCAGGTTGCCGGGGGCCATCACCGTCTCGCCGCCTGACGGGATGTAGGTTGGGGGGGGGGATGTTAGGGGAGCTGGGAAGGAATGCGATTGTCTGGGCCAGGTTGACTCGTCAGTAGTTGCATGTCACCCAGATGGAGGGAGGAGATGGCCTGGTGCATGCGGCTGGATTCGGTGCATGCTTGGAAGATGGATGCGCATGCCTGCGTGGGTGGAGGAGTCTCACCTGCCCGGCGCAGGACCCACGCATTCTCCCCACAAACACACATCCACCCCCCCTCCCCCCGCCCCCCCGATTACCACCACCACCAGGTAAACAGCCGGTTCGCTCACCCGCGGCGGCGGCCATGGACAGCGAGTCCTTTCCCCCGTCCACGCCGATGCGCAGCACGGCCATGGCCTCGCGCATGGCCAGCGCGGCGTCCACCATGGCCGCGCCCTCTCCGCCCATCTTGGCCGCGTACATCCAGTTGACCGAGGCCTTGACGTGCTCCAGCGCGGTGACGGGCGCCCAGACCAGGTTGGTCAGCGCCTCGCCCACCGCCAGGCGCGCCATGGCGGCGGGGTCCAGCAGCCCCTTGAGCGGCGCCTCGCCGATGGAGGTGGCCGCGCCGGTGCGGCCGTACAGGCTCTGCGCCACGACCGCCACGTCGGCCAGCGGCGTGTGCAGAGGCCCCACCGCCTGCTGCTGGGCCACCAGGCCCGTCACGCAGCGGTCCACCTTGTTGGTCAGGAAGCGCTTGGAGGCGACGGCGGGGAGGCGCAGCACGCGGTCCAGCGCGTCAGCCGGCGTGGCGCCCGCGAGGTCCAGCGGCGCGGCGGGGGCGGGGGACCGGCTGAAGGCGTAGGCCTTGTCCGGCATGTCCCCCAGCACCAGCTCCAGGTCCAGGTCCACGGGGGTGGGCGCGCCCGCGGGCGCCTGCCGGTCGACGACGCGCACGCGGCCCGAGCCGTCGATGGTGCCGATGACCTGGACGCCGCAGCGCTCGCGCGCGGCCAGCGCCTCTAGCAGCGGCCGGTCTTTCGGTGCGATGAGCAGGCAGTCGTTCTCCTGGTACTCCGCGCCCCAGATCTCCAGCACCGACATGGTGGCGTCGCCCAGGTGCACCGCGCGCACGTCGATCTCCGCGCCCAGCGGGTAGATGATCTCCTTGACCACGTTGCAGTTCCCGCCCGCGCCCTGGTCGTGGATGGACAGGATGGGGTTGGCCGGGCCCAGCTCCACGCAGGCGCGCACCACGCGCCACAGCTTCTGGCTGACCTCGGCGTCGCCGCGCTGCACCGCGTCGTAGTCCAGCTCCGCGGAGTTGGAGCCGGAGGGCAGCGAGCTGGCCGCGCCGCCACCCATGCCGATGCGGTAAGCGGGGCCCCCGATCTTGACCACCAGCATGCCCAGGCCGGGGGGGGTCTTCTCCAGGTGCCCGTGGTCGATCTGGCCCAGCCCGCCGGAGAACATGATGGGCTTGAGCCACTCGCGGCGCGAGCCGTCCGCCAGCCGCTGGCCGAAGGAGCGCGTGTACCCCGCCACCAGCGGCTCCCCGAACTTGTTGCCGTAGTCCGACGCGCCGTTGGAGGCGTCGGTCAGGATCTGGCGCGGGTGCGCCAGGGAGGGCGGGTACGCCGCGTCGGCCTGCTCCCAGGGCAGGTCGTAGCCCTCCAGCAGCAGGTTGCCCACGCAGTACCCGGCCGTGGCGGCGCCCATCAGCGACCCGATGCCCGTGGCGTGGGTGTCGCGGATGCGGCCGCCCGCCCCCGTCTCCGCGCCGGGGTAGGGCGCCACCGCGCAGGGGAAATTGTGCGTCTCCGCGGTCAGCAGCAGGTCCAGGTCGCGCCGCGCGGGCGCCAGCGCGGAGGGCGCGCCGGGCGTCTCGGGCAGCAGCGTGCGCACGGGCCCGCCGCGGATGGCGGACGAGTTGTCCTTGAAGGCCAGCACCGAGTTGGGGGCGGAGCCCGCCAGCGTGCTCTTCACCACGCCCATCAGCGACTCGGGCACGGGCGCGCCGTCCACGGTCAGCGCGGCGCGGAAGAACCAGTGGCGCGAGTGCTCCGAGTTGGACTGCGCGATGTCGAACAGCTCGACATTGGTGGGGTCCCGGGCCATGCCGCTGCGGAACATGTCGGTGTAGTAGTCCAGGTCGCGGTCGTCAAAGGCCAGGCCCATGGAGGCGTTGACGCGCTCCAGCGCCGCCCGCCCCTCCGACACCACGGGCACCGTGAAGACGGGGGCGGGGATCACGCTGGAGGCGAAGGAGGTCAGGGGCGTGGGGTACACCTCCTCCGTCATGCGGTCGTGCACGCTGGCGGCAAAGGCCGCCAGCTGGGCCGTGGAGGCGCCGCCGCGCAGGCGGAAGCGGCGGCTGACCTCCACGCGCTCCACCTTGCCCAGGCCGCAGGAGGCGCAGATGCTCACCGCGTTGGCGGACCAGGCCGTGCTGAAGTTCATGCGCGGGCCGACCTGGCGGAAATTTTGGGGGGGAGGGGCGGGGGTATAATCGGGAGGGGGTTGGGATGGGGAGTGAAGAGGCTGGGGAGTGACCTGGAGGTGCCTCCAGATAGTAACATACAGCGGTCCCGCACCCACCCAGCACAGCTGAAAGCCACCCACCTCGACCACGGCATCCTGGGGCTCCAGCTGGAAGCTGGAGTCGGGGGTGAGCCGCTCCGGCTCAAAGGTCTCACGCAGCAACCTGTAGCAGGGAAGGAGGAAGAGGTCGACGTCCGTTGCGACAGTGGCGCATGTAGCATGCGCGAGAGTCGGGTGCAGTCGCTGCGGCTGAATGGCGACGACGACACAATGAGTTGAGCCGCAGCCAGACCCTCTTTTGGATGTGTTGCCTAGGAGGGCCTCCTCCCAAACTTCTCCCATTCTCACACAAATCCTATCTTAACCCCCTCCCCACGAAGGACAAGCTCCAGGCCCAAGGCGACCCCGCTTCACCCCCTACCCCCCACAAGCGCAGACACCCCAGCATTCCTCACCAGGCCAGAGTCTCGGCCTCGGCCGCGGTCAGAGGCTGGGACAGGGAGATGTTGTAGCACAACTCGGTGTCCATCTCCGTGACCTCGGGCAGGGTCTTGGCCTGGGCCTGCTTTAGCAGCGTGGCCGCCTTGGAGGCCGACAGGCCGGGGCTGCGGTACAGCTGCAGGACGCCCGGCCCCGCGGCAGTCAGCTTCTGCAGCACCGCGGCGGCGGCAGGAGATGCAGGCGAGGCCTGTGTGTGCGTGTGATGGAAGGGGTGTGTTGGGTTGGGGAACCGGGTGGCATCGCAGGGAGGCCGGGGTGTTGCAGGCGCCAGCCGGTGCATGGGCCTCGCATTTGCAGTACCAGACCTGGGGCCTATGCAGGGTGGCAGCTGTCAGCCACTTACACCCTGCCGCTCCGCATCGCAGGCCGGATGCCGTATGCACCAGGGGCATGCTGCACCACAGGGAAGGTCCCTCCACACACCTGCTGCAGGGTGGATGCCGCCCTGGCAACCGATGCGGAGCTGCGAGCCGGCTGTTGCCGGGGCAGTCCACGCGCCAGCCGCCCTGAGAAGGGGGGGAAATCAAACGTCTGGCCGTGCACATGCAAGCGGGGGGGACCACGGCGTCTTCACAGGGCATACCGCAGGGCCCCATTGGCGCGATGCCGTTTCTCACCTCGGCATGCCAGCAGGTCCTTGGCGGTGGGCGGTCCACTGCGGAAACGGGCAAGTGCCCTCGACACTCTGTGCAGCGAGAGGGAGGGGAGTGGGGATGGGCGAATGCGCTGCGAGTTACGGGCACAATTTGAACTCCACGCCAGACGCATGCACGTACCTTCCGCCCGTTGCAATGGGACGGTGCTGTGGGGGACCCGCCGCACGTGCGAGGCGGCAGGAGTCCATGTGAGCTGGCTACTGGGTACAGGCGGGTCCAGCAATGCTAAGGCATCGCCTTGAGGGCGAGACTGAGGTACTTCGGTGGGGGTTCACTCGGATGTAAGGTCGGGGCCCATCAACGTGCCAGGGTGTGCGCCGCGCGCCAGATCCCATAGGGTCGCCCAGGGGGGCGGGAGAGTTAGCGTTTCTAAGGCACTCAACCTCCGGTCTGTGTGGCCCTTGGATGACCTTACTCTGTCAATGTGCAACGTAACCTACAGACTGTCAAGAACAAGGCCATTACAATGTCAGTCGTGGGGTATTTATACCAGAGGGAGGGGCAAGTGTCCTGTGGTCCAAGGTTGTCATGTGAATGGGTCGCAAACACATAGTAAGGGTGCCGTGGGACGGCAAGTAAGTTCCAAGTCATAGGTGGGAGTGCACTGTGGAACAGGCAGGGATGGGATGGTTCGCAGTGGACGGTGGACCAAGGGTGTGCTGTGCATGACGGGCGAGCTCCCGTTGCACCAGATCCCATGGGGAGGGTCAATGTTACCGGTTGCAGCATGGGATCTGCTTAGGCAAACAGATCCCTACCAGGCTTGCGCCGGTTGCACAGCTGCTTCCCGCAAGCGGGATCTGACTGGCGCAGTTGGTTGCCTCTAATGGCGAACCAGAGGGGGTGGGTGGGCGGGAGAAGACGATACAGGGGGTCCACCAAATGCAGTGGGACGAAGTGCATTCTTAAAAAAGCACTTGGCTAGCATCAGGATGTTGGCCGCTCCGTTCACGTCGCGGTTGACGACGTTGACGTTGCAGCCCTTGTTCGTGCACCGCTTGGTGTCCCACACGTCCACCAGCTTCTCCTCGCCTCGGCGCACCCGCATGTACTGGTGGGCGTGCAGGGAGGTGTGACAGGCGCAGCACAGTTTGGAAGTCCTGTGTTCGTCGACCACTACCACCCTGCACACCCGCCGCAGGCGCCGCAAGAAGCATATCCAGGGCCCAGGCGGAGTCCCCCGCATGATGCCCCCCCGGTCCTGGGCCGACCAGTTGCCCACGCCGACGATGGTAGTCATGCCGGGGGGAGCGCGGAACTGCTCCGCCAGCCGGGTGATGGCCCGCTCCCTGCCGACGTAGGCCTGGTGGCGCACCTTCCGAAACGGCTTCTCGTCCCTGTGCCAGGCCAGGCCCTGTCGCAGGTTTGGGACGATCCTTACGACCCGCGACAGCAGCACCTCTGTGCTCGCTGTCTTGTGGGTCGGGCACCTGCAGGAAGAGGGGGAGTTTTAGGAGAGGGTTCGGTACAGTTGGAGCGATGCGGGTTGTCGTGGACGGAACTGTGGGACACGAAGCGCTGTGTCAACAAGGGCTTCAAGGTCAACGTTGTCAACCGCGACGTCAACGGGGCGGTCAACATCCTGATGTTGCTCAAGTGCTTTTTTGCGAATGCACTTCGTCCCACAGCTTTTGGTGGGACCCCTGCTTCGTCTTCTCCCGCCCTCCCACCCCCCCCACCCCCTCTGATTCGCCGATCGAGGCAACCAACTGCGCCAGTCAGATCTCGCTTGCGGGAAGCAGCTGTGCAACCGGCGCAAGCCTGGTAGGGATCTGTTTGCCTAAGCAGATTCCAAGCATTCTCTCGTAGCCGCGCTTTCTTGTTTTTGCCGGCCTCGCGATCCAGTGAGCTTCAGACTCCCGCTGAATGAGAGGTGGGATGCGGTCTCGTCATTAACCCTCCAGATTCTTCGTGGCAGCAGACACTTTGTATTTCATAGTAAACCTTCAAGTTTCAGAACCGCTTAGAGCAATCAATCACAGCGGCTGAGCTTTCCTTCTCGCAGATAGTCCCTGACCATGGCGTCAGTGGCAATGAGCCTGTCCACGATGACACCGGGCATGCTGAGGCCCGCGGGACACCAGAAGCCCTTCTTGCCCATTGCATCAGGTGCGTGGAATGCAGGGGGGTACTTGCCTGGAGCAAAGAGATGCGCATGAGAGGTCGTGAGCCAGGGGCGGGTCAGCAAGAAGCTTCCCTGCTGCTCACATGCCCGGGGCTTCATCGCAGGGTCCACGCGTCGCCATAGAGCTGCCATGCCGTGCAAAGCGAGCCAGGTGAGGCAATGCGTCGTAACCCGTCGTCGTCCGGGAGCGGGAGTGGGTTCAGGGGTGCCATTGGGATGTGCCTTTTCCATGCGCCTACTATAGGTTGCGCCTTGGACCCACCCCTGCCCACCTGATCCCCATCATTCGCAGACCGTGGGTCCCAGGGACCCTCAGAAGCGTTCCCTTCTCAAGGGGTGAGCATCATGGTGGAGGGGTGGTGGGTTGGGATCATGAATGCTGGACGAAATTGCATGCTGTCTGGGCACCCAGCTGCTGCATCGACTCACCTGCCTCGCCTCATCACTCCACAGCCTGGGCACCGGCCTCGCCTCCATGCTGGCCGTGGCTGCGGCCAAGGCCGAGGACGCCAACAGCGTCACCTCCTCGCGCATGTCCTACTCCCGCTTCCTCGAGTACCTGGACATGGGGCGTGTGAAGAAGGTCGGTGGGGCGCTGCGGGTGGTTTGTATTTCTTTGTTCAACTTCATGAGGGCTTTGTGGAGCTGGTCTGTGGGCTGAGCGATGTACGCATGCAACCCTTGCCTGGCTTGCCGCGGCAGGGCCAGTCGGTTGGCACTGGAGGGCCGGTGCAGGACTCCTCGACACCCACGCCCCCTGCCGCATGCAGGTCGACCTGTACGAGGGCGGCACCATCGCCATCGTGGAGGCGGTGAGCCCCGAGCTGGGTAATCGGGTGCAGCGCGTCCGTGTGCAGCTTCCCGGCACCCCGCCAGAGCTGCTGACCAAGTTCAGGGAGAAGAAGGTGGACTTTGCAGCCCACACGCAGACCGAGGACGGCGGCAGCCAGATCCTGGGCCTGCTGGGTGAGTGGGTCAGGAGGTGGAGTTGGCTGGGTCAGGGGCTGGAGTTGGATGGGTCAGGGCTTCAGGGTGAAGAGTGGTTGGACGCGAAAGGGGGGCTGATCCCAACCCTGTGGCATGGCATGTGAGGAGGTCTACCCCCTGAGAGAGGGCACCTACCGCCAACCCATCACCACCCACCCACCTCTACCCACCCTGCATCCGCTCCTCCCAGGCAACCTCGCCTTCCCCCTGCTGCTGGTGGGCGGCCTGTTCCTGCTTTCCCGCCGCCAGGGCGGCGGCCTGGGCGGCCCCGGCGGCGGCAACAACCCCATGAACTTTGGCAAGTCCAAGGCGCGCTTCCAGATGGAGCCCAACACCGGCATCAACTTTGCCGATGTGGCCGGCGTGGACGAGGCCAAGCAGGACTTTGAGGAGGTGGTGGAGTTCCTGAAGAAGCCGGAGCGCTTCACGGCCGTGGGCGCCCGCATCCCCAAGGGCGTGCTCCTGGTCGGGCCCCCAGGTGCGTCCAGGCATGGGTTTGCTGGTTCACTCTGTCTGGCTGTGCTGTTCAGTAGGGAGGAGGGTCGCGGCGGGGTGGAGGGATGTTGTACAGTATCGAGGGGGAGGCAAGAGCGGCCGTCGACTGCTCGCAGTATCGAGGGGGAGGCAAGAGCGGCCGTCGACTGCTCGTCCGCTGGCTGTGAGTGCTGCGACAGCCATGTATAGTTTTCCCGGGTTTCCCTCCTCCTGGTCCTGGCCTCCCCCAGGCTCGGCGCAGGAGATGCAGCAGCGTAGTGCATGGCGGGGCCAAAAGCGACATTGCCGATTGCCTGACCCCCCACCACTCAAGCCATCTTGCAGGGACGTGAGTGCTGCGACAGCCATGTATAGTTTTTCTGGGGTTCCCTCCTCCTGGTCCTGGCCTCCCCCAGGCTCGGCGCAGGAGATGCAGCAGCGTCGTGCATGGCGGGGCAAAAGCGACATTGCCGATTGCCTGACCCCCCACCACTCAAGCCATCTCGCAGGGACGGGCAAGACGCTGCTGGCCAAGGCCATCGCCGGCGAGGCCGGCGTCCCCTTCTTCTCCATTGCCGGGTCTGAGTTCGTGGAGATGTTTGTGGGCGTGGGCGCGTCGCGCGTGCGCGACCTGTTCAAGAAGGTGAGACGATTCTTGTCGGAGACGGAGGGATGTGGCTGCTGGATGGCTGTGGCTGCTGGATGGCTGGCGGGCCACCCAGCAGGAAGGCTGGGGCTGCCATGCCCCCCTCTCCCCATTGAACTCCATCATGCACCTCCGTGATGCCCACCACTCCACCTCGCACCACACGACCCCCCCGCAAAACCCAACAGGCCAAGGAGAACGCGCCCTGCATCGTGTTCATCGACGAGATCGATGCGGTGGGTCGGTCGCGCGGCACCGGCGTTGGCGGCGGCAACGACGAGCGCGAGCAGACGCTGAACCAGCTGCTGACGGAGATGGATGGCTTCGAGGGGAACGCCGGCGTGATCGTGGTGGCGGCCACCAACCGCGCCGACATCCTGGACTCGGCCCTCCTCCGCCCCGGCCGCTTCGACCGCCAGGTGTCGGTGGACGTGCCCGACCAGCGCGGGCGCCTGGCCATCCTGGGCGTGCATGCGCGCAACAAGATCCTGGGCCCCGACCTGGACCTGAAGGAGGTGGCGCTGCGCACGCCGGGCTTCTCCGGGGCCGACCTGGCCAACCTGCTGAACGAGGCGGCCATCCTGACGGGGCGGCGCAACAAGGAGGCCATCACCCAGGCCGAGATCGACGACAGCATCGACCGCATCGTGGCGGGGATGGAGGGCACGCCCATGACCGACGGGCGCAGCAAGATGCTGGTGGCCTACCACGAGGTCGGCCACGCCGTGACAGCCACGCTCACCCCGGGCCACGACCCGGTGCAGAAGCTGACCCTGATTCCCAGGGGCCAGGCCCGCGGTCTGACCTGGTTCATCCCAGGTGCGCTGGGGTGCGGGGGGGTGGGGGTGGGGGGAGGGGTTGCTGGCAAGCATCCGACAGAAGGGGGGGATGGCTGGAGGAAGGGCCATGCAGACGAGTAACTGGCGTGCCGCCCCCCGACCCCTCTCCAGTTCGGGATGTCTCGGACCAGGGCCTGCATCCCCCCAAACACATGGACTCCCACCAACCAACCTCACCCCTTTCCTCCCTTCCCTCCCAGGTGAGGACCCCACCCTGATCAGCAAGCAGCAGATCTTTGCCCGCATCGTGAGCGCGCTGGGCGGGCGCGCCACCGAGGAGGTGGTCTGGGGCTCGGCTGAGGTGACCACCGGCGCCTCCTCCGACCTGCAGCAGGTCAGCAACATGGCGCGCAGCATGGTGATCAACTACGGCTTCAGCGAGATCGGGCCCTACTCGCTGCAGGACCAGGCCGCGCAGTCGCCCGACATGATCATGCGCATGATGGCCAAGAACTCCATCAGCGAGAGCCTGCAGCAGCGTATCGACGCAGCGGTGAAGGACATCGCGGCGCGCGCGTACGAGGAGGCGCTGCGCCACATCCGCGACAACCGTGCAGCCATGGATAAGGTGGTGGAGGTGCTGCTGGAGCGCGAGACGATGAGCGGCGACGAGTTCCGCGCCATCCTGGCCGAGTACGCAGAAATCCCCGACGAGAACCTGGAGGCGGTACGGCAGCAGAAGGCGCAGCCCGAGCCCGTGCTCAGCTGATGAGCCGGCAGCAGTAAGGGTGGGGGCTGGAGGGCAGGAGGGCAAGGCCTGGAGTCCAGCAAGACACCCCCTTCCCTTCCGGGGTTTGCCTCTTGTGAGACGGTCTCCAAGTGCGACCCACCCCCCTCCCTACCTGTCGCAAAGACAAAGAATTACTCCCTGCTTTTCCTTGGTTCGAGTCGACCCCCGCCCCCGGTATGTCGTGTAATTTACAATTGGAAAAAGCAGCGATACAAGGTTGAGGAAGGGTGACGAGACCTTGCGCTGTGCGAAGGTGAGCAAGCGTAAAGAGGGGCAGGTACGAGCATCCTCCACCCACGGAAGCACCTCAGCCCTGGAGGGTAGGCCTCATGAGCGGGTGGAGCTGGGCGATGTACACGATGCCCCACCTGCAAAGGGGGTTGGGGTTCCAATAGAGAAGACCTCCAGGCAAAGTGCAGCTGCAGGCTATGCATATCGATGCATATCACACAGCTAGAACAATACGCAACAAGCCAAGCCCCGATCCTGGAGCTCACATCATCCAGCAGCACGCCACCGTCGTGCCCACGAGTGTGTGCTTCAACCTGGGAGAGGGGTCGTGGGTCGCACAGGTCAGAGCACCGATCTTTTGGTCTCGCCACCCGCTAAAACCCCTGGCCCCTGGCCCAAGCCAACGCACAGTTTGTTTCCATGTCTAGCCCCAGATGCCTGCACGATGCCAAAGCCCAGCAGCTCCAGGAGGGCGAATATGAGGGTGCCCAGCCAAAACCCCATGGCGCTCCCCGGGCGCGACCAACGTCTAAGGGGGGTCGACGATCTCAAAGCGTGGCACGCCCCTCGTGAAAGTATAGGCACTGCTGGGACCGGGGTTGCACAACTCGAAAGCATGTGTCCTGCGAGAATCTTCACATTACAGGTTTCGGCGTCACACCAGCACTGGGCCTTCGCAAATGTGGATTTCCTTGGTCTATAACATTGCGCCCCCCCCTCGGGGCCGCCCCGCTCTTTGGCCCTCCAGGGGCCGTACCCTGCCTCTTTCAAGCCTGCACTGGCCACGGGGTCAGGTACCGATTGTCGACTGTCAGTGGGAGCAACATGGCGGTCGGCAAGAACAAGCGTGAGTGGGCGTGCCTGCGCCCCGCCAGCCGGCAGTGCCCCTCCACGGGCGTCCTCGTCCCATCGCTCTCCCAATCCCCCCGTTCGCAGGCCTGTCAAAGGGCAAGAAGGGCGGCAAGAAGAAGATGTGAGCAGGCTGGACGCGCGGTGGCTCGCCCTGCTCCTGCTTGGCTCCCGAAGCATGCTCCCTCACACCCGGTACCCCTCCTCTCCACTGCAGTGTCGACCCCTTCAGCAAGAAGGACTGGTACGATATCCGTGCCCCCAGCACCTTCCAGCAGCGCGCTGTGGGCAAGACCCTGGTGACTCGTACCGCCGGTACCAAGGTGTGATGGACGGACGGAGCGGGAAGGGGCCGGGGCGCAGGGCGGCGAGGGATTGCTCTGGTGGAGATCGGGCGCAGTAGCGGCGGACAGGCCTCGGGGGGGGGAGGTCTCTATCCAGACCGCTGCTGGGGAGCTGGGGATGGCAAGCCTGGATATGGCCCAGCACCAGCCGCTATATCTTTACCCATTGGGGCTAGGATTTTGCCCCTCCAGCTCTGGCTGGCAAGGGTACTCGGCGAGTATACAATGACAACCCCCCACCACCCCCCCCTCCCTCCCTCCTTCCAACAGATCGCGTCTGATGGTCTGAAGGGCCGCGTGATCACGGTCAACCTGGCTGACCTGCAGAAGAATGATGCGGACGCGTACCGCAACATCAAGCTGCGCGTGGAGGACGTGCAGGGTCGCCACTGCCTGACCAACTTCCACGGCATGGACCTGACCACCGACAAGCTGCGGTCGCTGGTGCGCAAGTGGCAGACGCTGATCGAGGCCCACGTGGACGTGAAGACCACCGACGGCTACACGCTGCGCCTCTTCGCCATCGCCTTCACCAAGAAGCGCGCGGGGCAGGTGAAGAAGACCGCGTACGCGCAGAGCTCCCAGATCCGCGCCATCCGGCGCAGGATGGTGGACATCATGACCCGCGAGGCCACCTCCGTGGACCTCAAGGATCTGGTGGCCAAGTTCATCCCCGAGGCCATCGGCAAGGAGATCGAGAAGGCGTGCCAGGGCATCTACCCCCTGCAGAACACCTTCGTGCGCAAGGTCAAGGTCCTGCGCAGCCCAAAGTTCGACGTGGGCAAGCTCATGGAGGTGCACGGCGACCTGCCCACCGAGGTGTCCACCGCCGTGGACCGGCCCGCGGAGGGCGTGGTCGGCGACGCCCCGGAGGAGGCCACCGCCTGAGGCCCGGGCCTGCCTATGCGTTGTTGACTGTGGGTAACAACGGAAGCTAAGAGGGACACGAGCGAGGGCAGGCGGGCAGGGGGGGAAGGTTGCGTGGTGTGGACGATGGTGTAGGAAGAGCGGAGGTGCAGGCTTCAGAGCGGGAGGCCCAAGACCTGTGGCGCCCTGCGTACTCCCTCCCACCTTCCCCATGGGTGCGGGAGCGCGATGGGCCTAGGGTAAAGTTGGTAAGAGGGCATGACGAGCTGCAGCAGACACGCTCATAACAAAAACGAGGCAACCATGGCCCAGGAGAGCGTGCGTGCGCTGGAGGGCAGGCGGGTGCTGATCGTGAACGCCCATGTCGGCATGGGGGCCGACGTCGCCGAGACCTTCGCCAGGGAGGGGGCCACCCTGGTGCTCACCGCACCGCAGACCCTGGCGCTGCATGAGGTCGCATCCCGGTGTGGAGGAATGGGTGGCTTTGACACACTGGCGCCCTGCGAAACCCTGGAGCTCGATCTCACGAGTGCGGAACAGGTGGGCGGCGGTTGCAGGACCAGGTGAAGGGCGATGTGTGTGTTTGTGTGTGACCACTCGATCAAATCTCTCGCCACACACCATCGCAAGTGTCACTGCATCCATCGCCTGATCAGGTGGACGAGGTCCCCCGGCAAGTCATCGAGAAGCATGGCGGACTCGATGTGCTGGTCCTCTGTGCTGGTGAGCGGGGGGGGTCCAGGGTGGGGGGTGCAGCTCACCAGGTGCAGGGAGCATGATCCTGGACTTGTGGGAAGGCCGTGTGCCATACCTTCTCCTATACTCATTTCCTTCAGAGAAGTGTGAGGAGGATGGCCCCCTCATCCACCCCCTGGCCCGCCAGCTGATGCATGAGGTGACCAGCGCATGCAAGGGGGTGGACGTCATCGTGCTCGCCATCGGCGGCACGGAGGGCGTCGACCTGCCCGGGCCGCAGGATGGCAGCGGGGATAGCCCCGCGTACATCCAGATGTCTACCGATGGGTCTCGCTTCCTGGCTGCTGACCGCGAGTTCCCCAGCGCCGGCCAGGCAGCACTTTCATGCTTCAAAAAGCAGGCGGCTCAGGAATGATTCCAGCCCAGCCAGATCTGGAACAAGGGAGGTTTCGGACACCTGTATTTTTGCGTGATTCTATAGCAACTCGGTGCCTCCTGGTGTTGCATGCTGTTGGAGGGAATGCCAGGATCTCTTTATTGCTGGTCTTTGAGTGTGCCTCTGAGCTTCCAGATGTTTGTACAAGTAGGGATGAGGCAGGGCTATTAGAAGTTGATGTTGAAACCAAGTCCTCTTGTGGCAAGGAGCGATATGCCAACGGGTTGCAAGGACATGCGCGAGAGTGCAAGGACATGTACCAGGTTGTATGATCGTTGAGAATCCCAATGCACAGCCAGGTCCAGGCCTCAGGCCACCACCAGCCCTGCAAGGTGCAAAGGGCACAAGGGAATGCTGTGACTGTCTGGTGATGGGGCCCCTGCTTCATCGGATATCGCGGCGCGAGGGGCAGGGGTGGCAACCTCATCAAAGAAGTGCCCCCCTCGCCCTCTCAAACGCATCAGCTGGGGTGGAGTCAGAGTGGTGCATAACAACTTCGTGTCTCATTATCAGGGGCCTCCCCTTCAGAACAGGTCTGTGGTGAATTACTTTCATCACCCCCCACCAGGGCAAGCTGTGCCGGCAGCCTGGGCGGGTACGCACCTAGCTACAAGGGCAAGTGTGTGGGACTGATGCGGTTGTTGCAGGGGGCTGGGCGCAGCTCTTCCACATGCTCTCGCCAACAGACTCCTCACCCAACCATCGATGCCGCACGCCTGCACCTGGATTTGTTCCAGAGCATGGGGTGGAGGGGGTGGGGGCGTCAGTGCAAGAGTAAGCCCCGTTGTGTTAGCGCCGAAACGCCCTCTGACGAGGACGGCCCGGCGCCGGCCACATAACTGTGTCTACGGCGAGCTGCCCTTCGACGATGGGGCCCCCAGGGGCGCCTCGTCTCGGGGGTCCTGCCCTTTCGGGATGGCACTCTCTGCCTCATCGCCCGGGGACTTTCTCCCAGTACATGGACGCAAGAGCGTCTGATCGTGGAGGGCGGGGTCCTGGGTCCGCACTCCCAAAGGAGATGGGACCCAGGACCCCACGCAGTCAGGGTCGTACCGAAGTGGCCCTTTGCGCTGCGCCCTTACCTGGTGTGTGCGCGCTGGGCAGCCTGGGGGTCCGCAGCAGACAAATTGCGCCGCTGTGAGCCTTCTGCACAGCAGAGGGCCGCCTTGGGTGCGACATGCCGCTTCCATGGTCTACCCTCTCACACCCTGCCAGGGCGGGAAGGGGTCGAGGGGTTCAGGAGGACGCACGTGAGCTCGTCGCATGCCAGCACCCGGCGCACCGGCGCCGCAAGCCATCAGATAGTGGTGCATGTAAGGTTTCAACACGTTGTGGTTCAGAATAGCAACGTTGATTGGGATGGGGTCGTCATCTGGCAGCGGCACGGGCGTGTGAGACACAAACAGCCCGGTGTCGGTCCACTCACCTCGGGGACGGTGGCAGCTGCATGTGCGAGGACGCCATTCGGTGCTCCAAACCCTCAAGGCCCATGCCACTCCCCAAGCAGCGCCGAGGCTGCCAGGCTCCTGCCCTGCGCGAGATCAACAGGGTAGAAGGAGAGGTCGAAAAGGTGGGGACGAAACCGACGGGCCTGCCCCAGATGGGGTTCCCGCTCGACAGGGGGAGGTAGCAGGAGCAAAATCATCACAAAAGCCCTCAGTTCAGGTCTCCAATAAATTGTTTCTGCACAGTTGTTAGACTGCTCAGTAGAACGAAAGTTTATTTTTAGCATCACCGGGCTTGTGACAGGAGAGCAGCAAGGAAGAGGAGGGAGGGCGATGCGGCGTTATGGGTCAGTGATCACTTCATCTCACTGGTAGCGAGGCGTGTGCTACCTAAGAAGGTGTCCTAAGATATTGATCTGGAAACATCTTCATCCCCATACGCACACAGGAAAAAACGGGAACAGAAAGCGGAGAAAGACTACAGAATCGGGATCGGTGGCCAAGGAATCAAGGTTGCAGGTCAGAAAGAACGCAGCGATGAGTTCGTGATTCGTCAGGCTTGAACAAGCTCCGAGATGTGTCACGGTTCTGTCATCAGCCCTGCCAAGGTCAACAAGCATAGGCGTTCCCCACACAATGGAGCTCGAGCTCTTCCTACCTGGCAAGGTGCCCGCTGCCAACAGACCTAGGCAGGTCCTCCATCCCAGTTGAGGGGCGCCCGTGCAGGGACCTGCAGCAGCGTGCGTCGACGGGGAGTGGTGGTTTAAAGAGAAGTAATCCTGGTGCAAGGACCTTGCCAGTTGAGGTTGCAGGGAAGTGTCGCTGTCATGCTTGTCGAATCGGCTACCGATGGGCTGGCCCGATCAAACAACAGCATCGCTCTCCTCGGTTTGTGTTTTGGGGCAAGCAGGACTCATGGACTGGAGTCCGCTGCACGGAGGATACCCGAGGCTGGGAGCTCGACAGTGACGCCCCATCACGCAGGGGCATGCGGCCCCACAAGTGCCCTCAGGAATGCAAGGTTGTCCACAAGTATGTTCAGGTCTCAAAGATTATCATTCAACATCTTCGGGCATGGGGTACTCGGTGCACATTAGAGCCTCCAGCCCCTGTCAAAAGTACCTTGAAGGGCTTGCCGTCACCCGCTCACTCCGCTGCGAGCCATATTGACTGCCATCGGACTGCTCTCCAGGGATGGAGAGAGTCCGATGTCGAGGTTCAAGACAGAATCATTGCACAGAAAGAATGCATGTGGGACTGCAAATGGCTGCGCAGCTTAATATAGAGGAGGCGGGGGCCACCCCGGCCCCGGGTCGACCCGAGATTGGTCCACGTCCTCGAAGCGCAACATTCACTCCCGCTGGGACATTCACCCCCGCAACATCGCGCAAGGCCCGAGAAACCCACGCCCTCCAACCCTGTGTCATCGATCCTAGGTACAACACCGGAGGAAATACTCCTTTCATTCATTGCCGGCTTTGGACGGGGGCAGACTTGGGACTGGTAGTCGGTGTGCACCATGGCCGCTCGCCCCGTCGTGAGGAAAGCCCTGGGCCTTGGCGGACATGGCTCCGGTCTCCAGCAAGCAGTGGAGCACGGAAAGTCCACCCTCTTCTTCCGGGAGGTGCGAGCGCTGGGAGACCGGGTCTGGTTGGGGCTGGGTTATAGGGCAGGAGCACCCCATGAGGTGGCACCCATCCCCTCCCTCATACCACGCAGGTGTGCCGCACCCTGCCCTGGGTCGTCCACAACTACAAGCTCGAGGAGCTGACCACCGTCTCTCAGTTGCGACGAAACGTGAACCAGCTGTTCAGGCGGTTCGAGGAGGTCAAGACGCCCGAGGCGGTGGACCTCCTCATCTATAAGGGCCGCGAGGAGCTCGAGGTGAGACGCAGGATTGGGTCGGCTCCGAGGGAAAAGCTGGGCGTGAGGGACACTGCTCTTAAATTGCGAGTCGCACTGTGCTGGAGGTTTGCATGTGGGGACTGGGATCATGACCACGGGACCCGTTGGCAAGGGACTGGCCTCGGCAGCAGCCAATGTGGCCCCCTGATTGAGAAGGTCTACGCCATGCAGACTGCTTGTGTCCATTGCCCCAGAGTGCTCACTGCCACACGAAGACTGACTTCTGCCCCGTCGGCCTGTGCTCCTCCCAGATGATCATCATGCAGCATAAGCAGCGGCACCATCTGATCGACAAGTACGTGGGCCTGCCCGCCACTACGGAGCCCAAGCCCAAGCCCGGCAACCTGTCACCCTTCCTGGCCCAGTTCTACCTGTCCAACTGATGCGTGGACTGGTCGGGGGGGCGCCGCTGGGTAAGGGATTCCGCGCCCCAGCCGCACTCAGCGTGGCTCGTCATGTACAGAACCTGAGCATCAGCGAGTCAAGGCAGCACATCTGTATGCCATGCAGGGGGTGTGTCATTGCAAAACATGGGGTTGACAGGGTCCAAGCTGCTCCGGCCGAGCGAGGGCCGTGCGGGCGTGCGGCCGAGCCTCCAGCGGGCTGTTGTGGTGGACTCACCGCCATGGCCTGCACCGCGGTGCTGCGCCTCGGCAAGCTGGCCCACTCCACACCCCCTCCCAAACAACCTAGTACTGTTCCGGCCAGCGCTGGGCCGCGCCGCACAGCGCCAGCCCCCCGCCCGTGTGCAGCATGAGCTGGCGCGGCGCCGGCCCCACAGTCGCCGCTGCCGCCCGCGCCGCCGCCGCCTCCCAGGCGGCCAGCGTCCAGATGGGGTCCAGCACGACGCCCGTGGCGGCGGCCACCGCGCGCACGGCGGCGCCGTCGCCCGGCAGCGTGCGGCCGAAGCGGCGCGGGTGGCCGCGCGGGACCCAGCGCAGCGCGGCCTGCGCTGCGTCGGGCACGCCCGGGTTGAGGTCATACTCCGCGACCGCCTCGTTCAGCAGACCGGTGGCGGTGCGCGCCGCCTCGCCCGGCGGCCCGCCCACCTCCACGCCCACCACGCGCCAGGGCAGGCCCAGCAGCGCCACGCCCAGCGCCAGGCCCGCGGCCGTGGCGCCGGTGCCGCAGTCCAGCACCAGGTCGCGCGGCGCGGCGCCCAGCTCCCCAGCCAGCCAGCGGACCAGGCGCGCAGAGCCCAGCAGGGCGCCGGGCATGGCGCCGCCCTCCGGCAGCACCGCGATCTGGTCGGGGCGGGGCCCGTCGGGCGGCGCGCACAGCGCGGCGGCGTAGGCCGCCAGCATGGCGCCCCGCGCCGCATACTCGCGCCGCGGGACGTACCTCACGTTCCCGCCCAGCAAGCGCATGTACAGCGCGTGGCCCGTGGGCGCGGCGGGCGCCTCGCCGCGGACAAGCAGGTGCGAGGCCAGCGCGCCGCGCGTGCCGGCCGCCAGCGCGGCCACTGCCACGAGGTGCGCGCTCTGCGCGCCGCCGCAGGTGACCACGTGCCGGGCGGGGCCGGCCAGCAGTGCGGGCCACACCGCGTCCAGCTTCCTCAGCTTGTTCCCATTGACGTAGGGGTGAGCCAGGTCGTCCCGCAGCACGTCAAAGCTGCCGCACTCCGTGATCTGGGAGGTGGGCTCGTCGTCGTTCATGTGTGAGGGAGGGGTGGGTTGCCGACAGGCAAGCACAAGCCGGCAGGCCATGATGGGAAGCACAGCTCACCCTCCCCGGACCTGGGCTGCTGGACTGGGCAGGAGCCAGTCCCGGTCCAGCAGGCGGTCGATGTCGGCATGGCAGGCGGAGCCAGATGGCGCGTGGAGTCTGGCGCAGGCCCTGGCAGGGCCGCAGGACAGCACCCGACGCCCCACCACCGCCGCGAGGCAGCGTGGCGTGGGGATCGCCAAGACACCAATCTCGAAACGTTCTCACGGTCGTTTTTCCAAAAAAAATCACTCATCGTCAGCGCCCTGCATGAAAGCATGTCGGGGGAGTGATATGGTTTCGTCCAGATTCGAAGCGTGCCCCGCGTGCTATGCAGCACTTTAAGCCGAGACTGAACCCACCCTGCCGATAGCAATGCTTCAGCCCCTGAGTACCGGGTCAGGAGTCGAGCATTGCATTGCGAATCAGATTGAACGTTCGAAGGCTCTAGATCCATTCTCAACCTTTACAACTTGTCTCACCCGAACATTGTGGCCATGGCGGAGGTAGGGGTGGGTCATGCATGGGGTGGCCCCGGCACTGCAAAACTGCATGCGCACGGATGTATGATGTATCACTTGTTGCACGGCTGCAGGAATCAGCCTTCTTCAAGGAGCTCAAGGGCTCCGCCCCTTTCTTCCTGATGGCCGGGCCCAACGTGATCCAGTCGGAGGAGCACTGCCTTAAGATGTGCCGTCAGATCAAGGCCGTGACAGGCATGTACTTTGGATGGTGGTTGGATCCTGTCTGTATGGTGATCGGGTGCAGATCGCGCCACCCCTCCCTCTTGCCCCTTCCCTGAGCAGACAGCCTGGGCATCAAGCTTGTCTTCAAGTCGTCATTTGACAAAGCGAATCGCACCAACGCCGCCTCCTTCCGCGGTCCTGGAATGGAGGAGGGTCTCAGGTGGGGTATCACGTGTATCTTGCGCATGGTTGGTTGGAGTCCAGACAATCCTTTGTGTGACGAAGGGGAGAGCACCTTTGTTGGGACTCGAATACAACAGATGGACATGGTGTCATGATCGGGGGCAGGTCAGCTGGATTTGCATGAGGCAACCCCATGCACATCATGCAGGGTGTTGAAGAAGGTCAAGGACACCTTTGATGTGCCAATCATCACCGACATCCACGAGTCCTGGCAGGCCGAGAAGGTGGCTGAGGTGGCTGACATCATCCAGGTGGGTCCCTCTGTGCTTGATATGTTGGGATGAAGGCCAAGGGTGCATTGTTTGACATAATTCCCGGTTGATTCTTTGCCTTGAGAAATTCATGGCGCTGCCCCTCTCATCAATATCCTCATTCATCACACACACACTGACTCCCCGAACTCTGCCCGCCCCCGCATAGATCCCCGCTTTCTTGTGTCGGCAGACCGATCTGCTGATCGCCGCCGCCAAGACAGGCAAGGTCATCCAGATCAAGAAGGGGCAGTTCTGCGCGGCCTCCGTCATGCGCAATTCCACGGAGAAGTGCAAGCACGCCGGTGGGTGGCTTGAAGGGTTTTGTTGGGGGGCATGGGATTCAGTACGAGGGAACGGGGCTGTTATCGGGAGTTCAGATTTGCCATGCTCCATGGCCCTCTGCACCTGCGCCCCGGCCACCCCACCCCTGTTACATAAATGTTTCCCCCCTTCCATTACCCCCCCCGAAGGCAACCCCAACGTCCTGGTCTGCGAGCGCGGCACCATGTTTGGCTACTCCGACCTCATCGTGGACCCACGCAACTTTGTGCTGATGCGCGATGCGGGCGTGCCGGTGACTGCAGACGTTACGCACGCCCTGCAGCAGCCAGCCGGCCGGGCCCTGGAGGTTAGTAACTGAACAGGCGGGGAGGAAGGCGGGGAAGACAGGCAAGGGACCGGCGCACATCTGCGCTGCGGTGCCCAGTGGGTTGCCCTGGATGGCAGACGCGGGGAGTAGACACGGGTGCCTCCCTTTTTGGTCTGGACTGGGTCTCGAGGTTCTGAGCCCAACCCTGGCCCGGCCAGGCCCTGGGCCGGCTGCCTGCCTGCAGAGCGCCCAGAGATTTTGGTTCTGTTTCCCTCAGTGTACAGTGATCCTTGCCTGTGCACTGCGCGATGGATTTCAACCTACCACCTCCTGCGCCCAACCCCAAACCCCTGCCTCCCTGACCCCAGCCTCCAACCCCCACGGCAGGGCGGCGGCGTCGCCAGCGGCGGCCTGCGCGAGCTCATCCCCACCATCGCGCGCACAGCCGTGGCGGTGGGCGTGCAGGGCATCTTCATGGAAGTGCACGACAACCCCACTACCTCCCCCGTGGACGCGCCGACGGAGTGGCCGCTGCGAAACCTGCGCAGCCTGCTGGTGGAGCTCATTGCCATCGCTCGGGCCACGCGGGGGAGAGACGACCTGGACATCGACCTGTCCCCCGTGGGCGAGGACTTTGACCCCGAGGCCATGATCTGAGGGGGCTGGGCATGCCATGCTGTGCGGGCAGGAGATCACTCAAGAGGGGTTGGAGAGAGTACGGGAGCCTGCACATCGAAGCCCGTGGTCGGTGTCGGATCTGGCATTCCGAGAACCACATACTGATGTGTGCTCTAGGTGGCTGCATGGGCATCAAATCGCTGCGCCCCGTGAGATACATGGAGGCTGTTTCCGGGATCTTTGGTGTGGAACGAGCCACATAACAGACTGGAGGTCCTGCTTTGACCCTTCTCCCTTGCCAGGGCCGGACCTGCCGGGGGTGGCCCTCCAAACATACCGCCTCTGTTTTCCTAGCAAACTCACATGGACGAGCCAGGTTCCAGCCCCAACATCACTGGAACCACTGCGGCATGGTTTCCTTGTGCCGCCAGCCCTCCGGCAGCTCAAAGCGGCCGGCCCAGATGCCGCGCTTGGCCTCCTGGGCTCGCAGCTCTGCGGGCACAAAGTCCTTGCTGTAGCGGCGGTAAGCGACGGCATGCCCCTCCTCCACCAGCCAGGCGTTCAGGTCCAGCGGACGCTCGCCCGGGCGGACCACGGTGCACACCGCCACGGAGCGCCGGTACATGTCCTTGGTCTTGACCGTGCAGGCAACTGGCGCATCGCCGATCACCTCCCTGAGCGCGGAGGTGGCGGCCTGGCCGCAGAGGTAGGACTCGCCCCTGCCGTCCAGGCAAGCCTGCTTCTTCTCGGGCGCGTCGATGCCGAAGAGGCGCACGCGGGTGCCAGCTACCTGAGTT
>NW_011934124.1:243426-249233 GCF_000733215.1 Auxenochlorella protothecoides
ACAGAGAGGAGCTTGCAGGACAGGGGGAGGTCTGGTGACTCTGGCCCGGCACTTAACATGCAATTGGACAGCAACCATCCACACCTCCAGCGTGTCGCCGTCTATGACCCGGGGGGTGCCGATCAGCACCTCCGCCGCTGAGCATGCCCCGGCATGGAGGTGCATGGCCATGACGAAGGCCGCCACCGGCATGAGGCACTGCCTGAGCGGGGCCATGGAGGCTTGGAGGGGGTGAGCTCCTGCTCCGAGGCGAAACTTCCTTCTCTTGGAGAGGCTTGGGGATACTAGGCATGGCCCGGGTGCCTTCATGCGGCCCTGCAGCCGGCTGGGAGTGGTGTGACACGAACACCCTGCCATGGACGCCGTCATGCTGGGAATTATGTGGGGATGCGCGGCAATCTGCTAGCCATTCACTCGATCATCAGAGCACATATTTCACCGCGATCATAGCTCCTCTCGTCGATAATGGATAAAGTGGGAGTTTCGGAGCCTGGATGGTTCCGAGATTTTTCGGTTCTAGCGCCCGATTCTGCGTTGCGCAACACTTCCGAAGTACACGGTAATTTCAGGTTGATCTTTGCCGGGATTTCCTGCTCTGGGAGAAGCGGGATAAAATCCGCCGCAATAGTGTCCATTATGCAGCAGGCCAAGGCCCACTGAGGCTTGAATGCCAGCGAAGGCTGGGGCCAGGTGTACAGGTGCTGCACGACCCAGCGATGAACAAGATGGGGTGCAGGGAATAAGAAAAGCAAAGACTCCCATGGTCCAGAAAGATGTGCAGGTGAGCCTTGTGAAACCAGATCGACTCTTGATAAGTCGAGTAATACGAGATAGTAGCACCGCATGATGCGCGAGGCGCCCCCCTGCACGCCCCATCCACCACCATACCTCACTTGATATTCCAGATCCTGCTCCCGGCCAGCCTCACCTCACGGCAGCGTGCACTGCTCCACGAAGTCGCCGAGGAATGCGGCTTGGCGCATAGCAGCACCGGCGAAGGCAGCCAGCGGCGGCTGATCCTCGGGGACGCAGAGGTGACGCGAGACTGCGTCAGCGACGGGGATGGGCCAATTGCCGACGATGCTCTGGCAGCCCTGCTGGAGCAGCACCTGGGTGCCGCTGTCCGGACGGCCTTCCAGGGAAGCGCGGCACAGGCGACCACTGCCGGGCCCGGGACACATGGCATCCAAGCTCGGCCAGGCAAGGGCGGGAACAAGGCGCAGGTGTCCGGCCCCAGCTCAGGGGAGCGGTCCGCCAACTGCGGCGACGTCCCTGGCTTTGCCGCTCGAATGCAGTCCCTGCTGGACCTTGAGCAGGCCGCGGAAGTTTCCGCGGCAGAGGCCGCTCTGGATGGGGGCGGGGGCCGGGGGCTCGTGCTCCCAAACCTGAGGCTGACGGGGGTGGAAGCGGGGCTGCTGGGACGCAGCCTGCTCACCCTGGTCCACAACAAGGTGTGCGGAGGGGCAAGAGGGGGTGCTGTTCTTGTGGAGGACATAGCTGTGTGCACTGGAAACATGAGCCTGGTGAGGAGGGAGCGGATGGGCAGAGTCGCTCTTGGCAAGGGTTCCATGACTCGTGGCGAGTCGCCAGCTCGGCATGCCTAGCGTCACCAGCTTTCCACTGCACCTGTGCAGGGCACGCCGCCAGGCCCCCTGCCAGTCCACAAGTTTGGACCCCATGACATTGTGCGCCTGCGCGCCAGCAAGGCCGCTGCCGGCGCCCCCGTACTCGCGGAGGGGGTGGTGTACCGTCTGCGGGACGACTCCATAGTTATAGCGGGTGAGAGGGGATGTTGTGTCGTTTGCCTGGACATAATGCCGTCCAGATCCCGCCCACCGCCATCCCGCGCCGATGCTCCGCTGGCCCCCGCATGCACCTTGGGACCCTGGGCCCCTCCACAACAGCTGACCTGCGTCGCCCTGCATGCCACTCCCAAGCCTGGCGGTGCTTACAGCTCAGCTGCCAAGCCCACCCTTTTGTTCCAGTGGATGACACTCCTGAGGACGGACTGGACGTGCCCTTGAGGCTGGAAAAGCTGGTCAACACCGTGACCCACACGCGTATGAAGGCCGCCTTGAATGTGCGACTGGGTTCGGGCGTCTGACAGCGCATGGGTGGCGTGTCGGTCTGTGAATTTGCTCACGAGTAGCGCAGTGAAGGCCTGAGGCGATATCCCGCCTCTCTTCAGGCATTTCAGCCACCAGCTCGCTCCCCACGTTCACTCCTGTCCTGATCTCTACCCACAGACGCTGGCCTCCGCCTCGGAGCACGGGAGCTCCCCTCTCATCGACGTGTGCTTCGGCCGGCGGCCGGCCGCACCCGCCACCCCCCTCGGCCCCGTCCAATGGACCAATGCGAGCCTGGACGAGACGCAGAGGGAGGCCGTGTGCGCCGCGCTTTCCTGCCCAGACCTTGCCCTCATCCACGGCCCGCCGGGCACGGGCAAGACAACCGCGGTGGTCGAGGCCATCGTCCAGGTTTGCTTGGAGGGGAAGGGGCCTTGTCTCGCGAGGAGGCAGCTGCTCTGATCAGGCTGCTGATTGGTGCCTGGTGCAGCCGGGGAGCGTGCCTGGCCGGCTTCAAACATCTCGAAACTTGGATTCCCTTGGACACAGGAGGTGGGCCGTGGCAGCCGGGTTCTGGCTTGCGCCGCCTCAAACATAGCGGTGGACAATCTAGCGGAGAGGCTGGCCGCCGCCGGTGTGCCAGTCGTGCGTGTCGGCCACCCCGCCAGGCTGCTGCCCCAGGCACGTAGGGCCTGGGTCGCAGTATGTCATGTGGCGGCTCCCTTGTTGCAGTGTGGCATGGGGTGGTGCCCTGCGTGCATGTTGGATTGCACCAGCATACCAAACGGACGCTGCATCGGTACGGGGCTTAGAAGCGTGGATCATGTGTGGTCCAAGCAGCAGGAGTTCATGCTTCATCCCCGTCCCTGTTTCAGGTGCTGGATGTATCGCTGGAGGCCAAGGTGCTGCGGAGTGACAACTCGGCCCTGGCCAAGGACTGCAGGAAGGAGATGAAGGCGCTGAATGCTCAGCTGCTCAAGCTGCAAGGTGGCATTCTGTTGGGGGGGTGGGGGGGTTAGGGGGTCACACCACCCCTTCCAGCTTGCCGTGTAGCTTCTCTCCTGCCAAAGACGCAGTGGATCAAAGGCCCGCCCATGTCCCAGACTTGGATGACGAATCGGGTGACTGACGCCTTGGTCGCCTGCTGCAGGGCGGCGGGAGGGCGCCGCGCGGCGCGGCGTGCGGAGCGAGCTCCGCCTCCTGGCCAAGGAAGAGCGCAAGCGCCAGGAGCGGGCGGTGGCAGAGGTGCTGGCCGCGACCCGGGTCGTCTGCTGCACCCTCGCCGGTGAGGGGCTGGGGATGTGGGGATCCTTGCCTGGAGAGATACGACATCTGGCTGCCCTGGTGCCTCCTGTCGACAACCCGTGCCAAATCCGACCGGCCTTTGGACCACAGTGGCTGCCCTCCCCCCTCTTCAACACCCCCCACACGCATGAATCCGACCTGCCCCAGGGGTGGACGCGCGCCAGCTCCGGGACCTGCCGGACTTCGACCTGGTGGTTGTGGACGAGGCGGCGCAGGCGCTGGAGCCCGCATGCTGGTCCGCGCTGCTGCGAGGAAAGCGCGGCCTGCTGGCGGGGGACCACCTCCAGCTGCCGCCCACGGTGGTCAGCGAGGCGGCGGCCGCCGCGGGCCTGGCCGCCACCCTCTTCGAGCGACTGCAGGGCATGGCGCCAAAAGGACCACGCAGCGTCATGCTGACTCAGCAGTACCGCATGCACACCGACATCATGGACTGGTGCAGCGTCGCGCTGTATGGCGGCCGCCTGGTCGCCGCGCCGGCCGTCGCGGCGCACACCCTGGCCGACCTGCCGGGTGAGGGAGGGGACGCTGTAGCAGGGGGAAAGATTCGGATGGGGAAAGAGGGGGCGCTTGCGGGGTGGGGGCTGTGCGTATGGTACGATTCAGGAGGGCGTCACTCCCTTGGGGCCCTGATTCAAGGTGTCCTGGCGACCAGTCACCGCATCGGGGGATGAATCCCTCCCATGCCCCGCGCATGAGTCTTTCCTTCCCTCCAAAGATCATAAGGCCGAGACAACCCTGCTGATCCCCACTCCCATGGGGCTGGATGCCTTCTTACTCATAGTGATCCCGGGCCTCAACACCAATGATCTGTGAGGTTCTCGCGCGCGCCCCCCCGCCCCCTCCCAAACTCAACATTCCTCGGCACCCACACGATAACCACAGGTGTGCATGGGGATGACTCCGCGCTGTGTGCCGCCCTGCTCTTCATCGACACCGCGGGCTGTGACTGCCCCGAGGCCGTGGAGCGGGAGGGCGGGTCCACCTACAACCCTCGCGAGGCGGCGGCAGCCATGGCCCACGTGGCGCGCCTGCTGGCCGCCGGGGTGCGGCCCGAGGACGTGGGCGTGATCACGCCCTACGCCGCGCAGGTCGCGCGCCTGCGGGAGCTGCGGCCGCCGGAGCTGGCCGCGCGCCTGGAGATCTCCACCGTGGACGGGTTCCAGGGGCGGGAGAAGGAGGCGGTGGTCATCTCCTGCGTGCGCAGCAGCGGCGGCGAGGCGGGCGGCGCGGGCGTCGGCTTCCTGGCCGACGCGCGGCGCATGAACGTGGCGGTGACGCGCGCACGGCGCCACTGCGCGCTCGTCGGCGACGGCGACACCCTGGCCGGCGACGCTTTCCTCGCGGGGCTGGTGGACCACGCGTCGGCACGGGGCGAGTACGAGAGCGCCGCAGACTTGCTGGAGGGCTGACGTGGCCTGGGGCTGCGACTGCGCGGTTCGGAGGCTGCGCATGTGAGCCGGGAGGCCCATCCTGGGGGGCCTGCATTACATGCACACGGCGGACAGGTGGCCGCGGCGCAGAGCCGGGAGCCAGAGCGGCCGGACGGGGCGGTGCTGGCATGGTCAAGGAAGAAAGCATGGGTGTGTGCTGCCCAGATACCATGGGACATGACGACTCCAAAATCAAGCGCTCGCCGGGGTGGCGACAGGCTTAGGCGTGGCCGCCGACCCCGCCAGCAGGTACCCAAACTGCTTGGAGGACTTCTTGGTGGTGGAGGCGCCCAGGGGCTTGGTGGCGACCACCTGGGTCTTCCGCATCTGCTGCAGCATCTGCTTCATGTGCCGCTTGCTCTTCACGCCTTCGGGCTTCGGGGAGTGTGGTGTGGTACCGGGGGTTGAGGGGCGAGCGCAAGTTTGGCACGGAAGTTGGCAAGCCACTCACGAGCACCATGCCGCATCCCCGTCCTGTGCCTCCCCCTGAGACAGAGCAGCTGCGAATACCCTTCCTCCAGCATGAACGTATGGACGTGACATTGCAACGCAGGGCACACATCCTGGCTGCCCTACCTCCGTAAGGCTCCACAGCTCGGCAGACGTGAGGGGCCGATCGGCCTGGCCCAGATGCCTCTGCAGGATCTTCTTCACTCCCTCTGCTTCCAAAGCTCCTGCGCATCACATTGGGTGCGTGGGATCCCGGCCATTCTGAGCTCCCCAGTGCTCCTCCCGATATTGAGAATCCGGGTGGAGTGGCCCACCCCTTGGCCGGCCACCCGTCACCACCAGCAGGCTCACCGGACTCGCTGGAGGTGGCAAATGCACGAATGGCTTGCTCGGTACGAAACCTTAGTGCCCTTGAGATCCGTGACGCTTGCAGCATCCTGCGCACTTTCTCCGGACCACGTCTCCCTCCTCAGAAAGTACTCGGGACGCAACAGCCCAATCAAAGCCAATCGCAAAGCCGAGACGCCGGTGCGAGATGGCTGTGCAATGTTCAATC
>NW_011934125.1:0-2895 GCF_000733215.1 Auxenochlorella protothecoides
TGGTGAATATCCCTGGTGCTTGCCATGTGATGAAAGTGGTGAGCTGGGTAGGGACTGAGCGGATGCTATCTGCATCTTCACCATTACTGTACTCGATGTGGTAGCCATCCACAGGCAGCTCAGATACCGTCACACTGGCCGTGCATGTGCTCTTGTGGATGGTGGAATCATCGTCGGAAGTGATGGCGCACTCCATGAAGTTCATGGTGATGGCCGGTGTCACCTGTGCGCAGAGTGGGGAAGGAGGGGTGAACATTGGGTAGTTGGGAAGACGTTGAGGTTTGGGGAGCAGGAGCTGAGTTACGCAGTATTGGTCCGAAGCTCAACCCTGCATCAGCACACCTCTGAAGCAGAGCTTGCATGAATAACCGCCAGGAGCGCCCACAGGAGGGCGAAGGGCCGGGGCCCACCCATTCTAGGCAGGCACGAATGCCAGGCGCCCTCCACGCAGTGCAGACGGTCCACTAGTATGTGCGGCTAATTTTCCGCTCCAGTCAGTCGAATCTAGTTTCAACGTGGACCATAAGGGATCCTCATTCTACACTTTTCTCCCGAGTGCTCCGCGCCCCGGGCGCCGTGTGCTGCCAAATCTACGAATCAAGTGCCGGCTTTTCGCCGGGTGTTCCGGTCCGCTAATCTGTACCTCGCAAACGCTGAGAACGTGCCATCTGTCGATCGCGAGATCTGTACTGGGGAGTTCTCACTTCAACTCAAATTTGAACTCGCGGAACCCCTCAAGTGATTGCCGAAAACGAACCCAAATGGCTTACGTTCACTTCACACACCCAACATGGCTTGCAAACAATGCGGAACGTACCAAAGCTATCCGTTCTGTCTGAGTGTCCATACACATCAACCGAGCTGATCGGCGCTGAGGCCACAGTTTACAGTCACTGCAAAGGATCCTTCATGACACAAGCAATAATCCCAACGGAGCGCGTGAATGAATGCCTCCAAGGCGAGGGCCGCATGTGCAGTGCGTCCTTCCATCAAGCCGTGCACCCTACAACAGAGGGTCTAGCCGAGCTTTAATCCCACGAAGACTCGTGCAACACAGCCTGCATACCGTCGCCTTGCGCCGCAATTACTCGAGAATCTTCGTCGTATGAAGTAATAGATTTCGGCCAGATACTACTTGCGTGTCCGTGCTCCTGAATGATCTGTGAGGACCGGCAAAGATGCCTGTCGTCAGAAGTACTTAGTGTGCCATGGCAGCACAGCATCAGCGTCTGGCGCACCATATGCCCAGACTTTGTCGATGATAACCGCATTTCATTCTTAAGGAATTAAAGTGGGAGCTGTCGAGGAGGGCCCCGACTGCATGTGGGTAGGTGTGCAGGAGGACAAGGAGGCTGGAGCAAGCAGATCGAGTTGCCTTTAGGTGCATGATTCCCCTGTTGCAGCAGAATGCCATCTGGAATTGCAGTCCAGAGACACACAATGACCCCATCATTATCTTCCATATCAATTATCGGATGTAGTCGAATGTCTCCATTTCGAGACAGGGCTCATTGCTGCATCCAAGTCTAGCACCAAGAGGGCCCGTAGGAAGGGGTGAGCAATTGTCAGACCTGCAACTTGCAAATAAAACCCGCTACTGACCTGGCTCCACCACAGATGGTTTCTGACATCCATGAACTGGACAGTCTCACTGTCCTATCTCATGTGGACAAATACGAGCACACCAACACCACCGCTGAGTCCCCAGCACCGCTCCTGCCACAAGAAGGTGATCTATGTAATATTGAGTCACTCCAGGGGCTGCCGACCAGGATGGTTCTCCCTGATTGCAAGGAAGAAGGGAGCATGCATGGAGCATGATGCACCGTAGAAAGCCCTGGCGGAAGCTATATTGCTTGTGATGGCTGGTTGGGGGGCTGAGACCATTCGCCGTGAGCTGCATATCAAGAGCACAGCATGCCGCCTATTCTCATCTCGACGAGGAGGGTGGCAAGAGGTGGAGGACTGGATCAGCATGAAGAGGAAGGCCAGGGTGAGCTTTTGCCTGCTCTGTACCCCGATTCGTATCATCACCTGGACCAGCAGGGATGTGTGCAGCTTGTGTGGGGGCCAGCATTGCTCTCGGAAGGGCGAAGGAAGTGAGGAGTCTGATATGCTCTCAAGGCCGATGGGCGACAGCCAGCATGATCTATGTGTGGCAGCTGCGTTCTACCGCCCTTGCACTCGATGCTCTACCTGATCTATCGTTATTTGAAATGGCAGTCTGCAGCGTAGAGCTCGTTCGCATCCCCGATTGGCCATGTACAGGGGTCACGCAAATGGGCAAGAATGAGTATCACTCAACGGTGGGGCCCAGCCAAGCAATCCAGGAACATCAAGTGAGTAGTCCGAAAGCAGCTCGGGTCAATTGGAGGTAGACTTGTTTGAGTGAGACTCTTCCGGGGATGCCGAAACCACGCTTAAGTGACGGCCACCCGGGGGTATAGCCACTCGAATGATGGGTGATGGCAAGAGCAATAAATAGAATCGGCCGAGAGAATCGATGCGCGATCAAGCAAATGGACATGAAGTGAATGAAGTTGGTCAACGAGGTCCAGGCATTCCCGCTGGAGGTCCTGGTTGATATCACATGTGCTTCTGTGGCGGGGTCAGCTTTCTTGGGGGTGGGGATAGCAACGCCTTAAGGGTGGGGCGGGTTACGCCTTCTTGGGAGGAGGCGGGGAGGCCTTCTTGGGAGGAGGCGGGGAGGCCTTCTTGGGAGGAGGCGGGGAGGCCTTCTTGGGAGGAGGCGGGGACGCCTTCTTGGGAGGAGGCGGGGACGCCTTCTTGGGAGGAGGCGGAGAGGCTTTCTTGGGAGGAGGCGGAGAGGCTTTCTTGGGAGGAGGCGGAGAAGATTTCTTTGGGGGGGGAGGAGGGGACTTCTTTGGAGGGGGA
>NW_011934126.1:0-1831 GCF_000733215.1 Auxenochlorella protothecoides
AGGCGGCAGCCATCGCAGTGGCGCAGGTATGAGCTCTTGTGGATTGATGGTACTGATCTCCGGCGCTAGCTTCAGGAATTGGTGAGTTCAAGTCAGGTCGACTGCATACACATCTAGTCAACCAAGGCGATGCTGATGTATCGCCATGTCTGCAGGTCAACCAAGGTGCTGACATTCTGGACATCAACATGGACGATGGCCTGATCGAGGGCGTGGGTGCCATGACCCGCTTCGTCAACCTCCTGGTCTCTGACCCGGAAGTCAGCCGCGTGCCCTTCATGATCGACTCATCCAAGTTCCACATCGTGGAAGCGGGCCTCAAGTGCTGCCAGGTGGGCGGAGCAATTGTACACAAGGATCAGCATTTGACTGGGTGCTATGTTTACCATATGCCAAGCACCCCGCTGGTCCCTTGCCCTCCGCACCAATCTCCACCCACCATCTGCTCATCTCGCAGGGCAAGGTCATCGTCAACTCCATCTCCATGAAGGAGGGGGAGGCCAAGTTCCGGGAGCATGCCGCGATCGTGAAGCGACATGGTGCTGCAGTCGTGGTCATGGCCTTTGATGAGGAGGGCCAGGCTGCCACCTTCGAGGACAAGGTGGGGAGGCTTTGGAGCAGGCGGAGGATCAATTCTGGTGTGCACCTCGTGGAGCATGCACAGCTCAGCAGCTGTGGCTCCCTCCCGGCACCTCCCTTTCCACCTGCCCCCTTGCATCCCACCATGCAGGTCCGCATCTGCCTGCGTGCCTACAGGATCTTGGTGAATGAGGTGGGCTTCGATCCCCAAGATGTGGTGTTTGACCCCAACATCCTCACGGTTGGCACGGGTCTAGCGGAGCACAACAACTACGCCGTGGACTTCATCAATGCCACGCGCGAGATCAAGAAGGTCTGCCCCGGCGCCAAGGTCAGCGGCGGCGTGTCCAACATCGCCTTCTCCTTCCGCGGCAACGAGCCCGTGCGCCGCGCCTTCCACTCTGCCTTCCTGCACCACGCCTGCGCGGCGGGGATGGACATGGGCATCGTGAATGCCGCCCAGGTGGGGTGGGGCTTGTGAGGGAGGAAGGCCGGTGGATATGGCTGTGCAGCCAGTGTGAGCATGGCCTGTCCAGGGCACACGCCTTGCATGCGTTTTCTGGGCCCCATTTCCTCAGCAAGCTATGACCTTCCTCCCCTCCCCCCCCTACTCAAGGTGATTGCCGACAAGTACGAGCTGATCGACAAGGAGCTGCTCGGCTACGTGGAGGACGTGCTGCTCAACCGGCGCGAGGACTCCACCGAGCGCCTGCTGGACTTTGCCGCGCTGCTGGACCCCAAGTCCCCCCCCACCGCCGTACGGCGGCTGAAGGAGGAGAGCGCGCTGGCAAGCCTGCCGCCCAGGGTCAACCCCATCGCGCCGGGCGTGGACACCCTGGCGCCCGAGGCCCACCTGCCCCTCGTGCCCGAGTACACACCCTACGTGGACAGGATGAGGAGGACCGAGGCCTTTGAGCAGCTGGAGGAGCTGCTGGAGTCGCGCATCTGCTTCATCGATGGCGCCATGGGCACCCAGATCCAGAAGTGGAAGCTGACAGAGGATGACTTCAAGGGCGACCGGTGAGAGGAAGGGGCGAGGGTTGCACACAACGTGCAGAGCATGCTCGGCTGGGTTCGCTTGGAGAGGCGGGGAAACGGGAAAAGCCACGAATGCTCATGCCCTCCCTTGCCATCGGCAACCCAGGTACAAGACCCACACAGCGGAGCTGAAGGGCAACAATGACCTGTTGGTCGTGTCGAGGCCCGACATCATCGCCGCCATCCACAATGCCTTCCTGGATGCCGGCGCCGA
>NW_011934127.1:0-8816 GCF_000733215.1 Auxenochlorella protothecoides
TGGTTAAATAGGCGTAGTTGTCCAAGGAGGCAGGGGCTCCTCGTCGTGAAGCATTGCCGGCAGTGATGCCAAGGGTGCTGGAGAAGAGCTTTCTGAACCTGTTCGGCTCTCATCTCACCAAACCTCATCCCTCCCCAAAAATCACTTTGCGCCTCCAGGGACATGATCGGCGGCATGCGCATGGACCTGGAGAAGTCGCGGTACGAGACCTACGACGAGCTGTACGACTACTGCTACCGTGTGGCAGGAACGGTGGGCCTCATGTCCGCGCCCGTCATGGGCATCGACACGCAGTACAAGGGACCCCTGGACCCAGTGTACCGCGCCGCGCTGAGCCTGGGCACCGCCAACCAGCTCACCAACATCCTCAGGTAGAGAAAGGAAGGGGGGTGGTTTGGATGGTGGGGACCCATCAGGGGTGTTGTGACGGGGTTTTCGTCTTTGGATTTTGCGAGGCAGAGCCAGGGACGGCACGGTACGGGAACTGAGACAGCATGGCCCTCAGCCAGGCACCTGCCAATCGACGCGCCGCGCATGGGAGTCACCGTGGAATCTGCCTCCCCCTCATCTGCTGCCGCATCCCTACGGGGACCCCAAAGCTCATGTCAAACCCTCAAGGCCCTTTCCACCAACTCCGCACAGGGACGTGGGCGAGGACGCACAGCAGCGCAGCCGGGTGTACCTGCCACTGGACGAGCTGGCACGCTTCGGCATCAGCCCCGGGGAGGTGCTGGAGGGCACGCTGGCGCGCGCGCCCGGCCAGGTGGACCCGCGCTGGGCGGCCTTCATGCGCTTCCAGATCGAGCGCACGCGCGCCGTCTTCTCCGAGGCGGAGGGCGGCATCCGCCAGCTGTCGCGCGACGCGCGCTGGCCGGTGTGGAGCGCGCTCATCCTGTACCGCCAGATCCTGGACGCCATCGAGGCCAATGGGTATGACAACTTCACGCGCCGCGCCTACGTGCCCAAGTGGCGCAAGCTGGCCACCCTGCCCTCGGCCCTGGTCCTGGCCCAGGCGCCCTGGGTGGCGCAGGGGGGCCGGGGGGAAGACGCGCCTGGGCGGCAGCCGGCGGCGGCGGGGTCTGGCGGCGACGCGCCCGCCCTCGGGGGCGGCGAGCAGCCCCAGCGCTGATCGCGCGCAGGCGCGCCGCCTGCGTGGCGAGGACGACGGGGCCGCACGACATGGCCTCCCACTCCCTCTTTAGTTCTCTCAAGCCTTTGCGCGGCGGTCACCCCTCCTGCCCCTGACGGCGTCGAGGCCCGGGGGGGTACGCCAGGCCCAACCTTGCACCAGATTCCCTTGTATTCTTTCGTTGGCAGCTCCCCATCTGCTCCACCACACCTGCTCGCCCAGAGTTGCTGCCCTGCCCCTCATTGCATGCAGGGCCCCTGATCAGCGGGACACAGTCCTGACTGTTTTTGTAATACTCAGTAGGCAGGCTTGCTGGGATCCTTGGAAGGGGTTACACCCTGCCTCGCGAGGGTACCTTACGAGGTGGTGTGCTTCATGAGCACGTGACGACCAGACTGGACGAGTCGAGCGAACAAGGGGCCTGGCCTGGGCCGGGGGCTGCCCTGGCCTCCCAGCTCCTGGCGCGGAGGACCCTGACATACGTGGACCCGAGTGGCGATCACGTTTCGCAGGCAATGGGGAGCAGGAGGTCCTGCTCTAGCGCGCCGGTGCATCCACCCGGGTGCCCTAGTCGACCCCGGGATGTGGCTAAGTGTGTTCATGCGTTCCGGAGGGTGCATACATCGCCCATCCGGCCCTGGGAAGCCATTGAACCACGCATACGCCCCTGATCTTGTCCTAAAATCGGCATCGAAGCCTGATGTCGCAGCTCCTCTGCAGCAAGGCGGCAGTCTTCCCGGCCTTCGTGGCCGGGCGACCCCACCGTGCCCAGCGTCGGTCGGCGCTTGCCGTGCGGGCAGGCAAGTACGACGATGAGCTCATGCAGACGGCGGTGAGCTCTTAGCAAAGCATGGGCTTGGGCAGGCAGGATTATGGGCGCTCCCTGCGAGATATCGATGTGGATAACAGGGTTTCGCGCTGCTGCCATCGCGGCGGACTCGGGGACCCCCACACCATCATTGGGCCCAGCATGGGGGCCCCGGGCGCCACGCATGCCCGCATGCTTCGCCACCGAGCTCCTCGGAGCTCCGACTGCGCCCCGGTGTGAGGATTTGGAGGTGGCCACGTGTACCCCTGTTTCTCACCCCCACCCCCCTGCCTCTCCTGCAGAAAACCATCGCCTCTCCTGGCAAGGGCATCCTGGCCATGGACGAGTCCAACGCCACCTGCGGCAAGAGGCTGGAGGGCATCGGCCTGGAGAACACGGTGGAGAACAGGCAGACCTACCGCGAGCTCCTGGTGACCACCCCGGGCCTGGGCGAGTACATCTCAGGTGGGTGGTATGGTCCCAGGCAGCGTGTGTGGGGGGGGACGGGACGGGACGGGTGTCAAGATGTGGAGTTGATGAGGTTGAAACGGTTCTGTTTCATGCCGCTGCCCTGGCCTGGGTCTGCTCATGGGGTAGCATTTAACAGGCGAGGAAAGGAGGATCAGGGTTTAGGGGCGTGGATGTGCTCCTGAACCCGCTGCCACCCCACCCCCTCAGGCGCCATCATGTTTGAGGAGACTCTGTTCCAGGACACCCGTAAGGGCACCAAGATGACCGAGGAGTTGAAGAAGCAGGGCATCGTCCCCGGCATCAAGGTCGACAAGGGGTTGCACCCCCTCCCCGGCTCCAACTCCGAGAGCTGGTGAGCAGCTGGGTGGCTGCCGGCTGTTCCATCCTGCCGGTCTGGGTCGGGACCCAGCTCCCCAGAGACCCACTCGATTGCGGCTCACATCCTCCTGTGCCCTCCTCTGCTCCTTCCAAGGCCGCCTCCCATGCGCCCCTCCTCCGACACCCACTCCCACTCCTCAAATACTCAAACCCTGCAGGTGCGCAGGCCTGGACGGCCTGGACGTGCGGTGCGGGGAGTACTACCGCGCAGGCGCGCGCTTCGCCAAGTGGCGTAGCGTGGTGTCCATCCCCTCCGGGCCCACCCCCCTGGCGGTGCGCGACTGCGCCTACGGCCTGGCGCGGTACGCCGCGCTGGCGCAGAGCGCGGGCCTGGTGCCCATTGTGGAGCCCGAGATCCTGCTGGACGGCGAGCACGACATCGACCGCACGCTGGAGGTGGCCAGCGCTGTGTGGGCGGAAACCTTCAAGTACCTGGCGGACAACAACGTGCTGTTCGAGGGAATCCTGCTCAAGCCCTCCATGGTGACCCCGGGCGCCGACTCCGGCAACCCCGCCGCGCCCGAGGTGGTGGCCGACTACACGCTGCGCCTGCTGCGCCGCAGGGTGCCGCCCGCCGTCCCGGGCATCATGTTCCTCTCCGGCGGCCAGTCCGAGCTGGAGGCCACGCTCAACCTGAACGCCATGAACCAGTCGCCCAACCCCTGGCACGTCAGCTTCTCCTACGCGCGCGCGCTGCAGAACTCCGTGCTGCGCACCTGGAAGGGGGAGGAGGCCAACTTCGAGGCCGCGCAGAAGGCGCTGATCAAGCGCGCCGCCGCCAACTCCACCGCGCAGAGGGGTCAGTATGACCCTGCCAACGAGTCCGAGGAGGCGGCCAAGGGCATGTACGAGAAGGGGTACACCTACTGAGGCGGGCGCGCAAAGGCTGGGGGGGAGTGTGTAGCGCCCAGGGGGCCGGTGACGGCCTGACCCCGGGGGGGTGGGGCAGGAGGAGGGGCGTCCGCCCGCGAGCCACCTCGTTCCTTGGGAGTGCTGGCAGCCTGGTAGGCAGGGGCGTGCCGCCCTGCCTACCTGTGCTTCCCCCCTGTTTGTGACCCTTGCCCCCCAGTAGGCAGACGTCCTTCCTGCTGCTCTGCCATGCCTTTGGTCTACCTTTGCCACCCATGCCGAGACGAGACAATCCGAGGATCCAATTCTTTCCAGCTTGCTAATTTTTTGCCTGCCGGCTGGATGTTGTAATGCCCGGCTTGCTCGCCATGTGCGAGAGTCTGGTTTGAAAGGTGCCGTGTTTTCAAGGGCAGCAGGAGCTCATAAACATTCTCACCAGGCCCAGGGCAGTGGAGTGTTGTGCACATTCAAGGTGCTCTCAAGCTCTGACGACCAATGGCGTACGCTTGAGATTGGTGTTACAGGATGTCAGGGAGTTAAGAGGAAGTATGCTCCTCCCGGGTGCTCACACCGCACACTCATCCGGGCGGTGCAGCGACAGTTCTGGCCATTGAGTATCGAGGGGGTTAGCAAGTCAGGTAGCTGTGAAAGACAGTAATCCCTGGCTCTAACCTGGCGGCATGGCGGCATATGTCAGGCTCATCAATGGACGGCTTGAGGGGCAGAAAGACCTAAGCAGGGTGAGGCACAAGGGGGCAAGGTATGGCTAGGGATGGGACACAACTTGCATTTCCACCCCGCCAAAGCAAGGCTTCTCAAGACTCTCACCTGGAGGTTGAGCTGCCACCGCAGGTGGGGATGCTGCTAATGTTCGCGGGGCCAAGCCTGGATGCAGGGAGAGGTGGCAACTTCAGCAAGGAATAGCAATGGGCACTGGTCTCCCTTGGGAATTAATAACAACTGCACAGGCATGCCCACCTCCCTCCCAAGCCCAACCCTGGAAGAAAGAAACATGACTAGATCGGAATCAGCATGAGTAAACTCCCACGCAGCACACCTTGTGGGGGTGGTGCACCAAGAGGCGGCGGCACCTGGGGCGGTGCAAGTCCGGGCTGGGCCAGCTGGGGGGGTGGCAGCACGGGGGGGCCACCTGCAGGATGGAGCAAAAGGAGATAAAAGCACTCTACGCACAGGAAGAAAAAGGAACACCGTCAAGGTGTGGATGCTATGGATGTCGATTCAATCCATGGCTGCCAGCATCTCTATAGAACAAACCTGGCCGGGGTGGCGCTAGGACGGGGGGACCTCCTGGCCTGGGCAAGGACGGAGGCTTGGAGAGGCCAGCAGGCGGCGCCGGTAGTCCCAGCTGCAGGTTAGCGGGGATGTACTCTGACAACACGATCGGGGGAGACCTACAGCGCTGATCGCGGCATGCTCGTGTGGCCTCGAAGAGTCTTCTCAGGCATGCACTGCCAACACACACCCCAAACCTCCTACCATGCGCGCACGAATTTGTGCCTCTAGCTGCCGCTGCTGCATGGTCTCCTCAAACTGAGTAAAGTAAGACTTGACGTTGGCCTTGTGCTTGTATCCGCTGTTGTGCTGCTTGCCCACAACCGGCTGCAAAGGGACATTCGGGGGGGGGCGGTGGAGGGCCCTTGCCCAAGCAAACACAGCGTCACACCGGATATTCTGGATGCCGACCACCACGCACACACCGAGTCGTGGGTGAGGTATGCATCGCAGTAGTCACAGTAATACCGAGGCATGCTCGTGTCTGCAACTTGTGAGAGTCCAGAGGGTGTCTTCGGGTATGATGGCCCGACACTCCAAAGCGCTAGGCGTTTGCAGGAGTCAGGTTTCACTCGCGTTCTTATGCTGATCTGGTAAACGTTTTGTGATGACAAACCTGCTCACGATGGTCTGTCGATAATACAGTCTTAAGCACCTCGAGCCTGGCATCTCAGGAAATTATCCTGGCTTTCTTCAGCAGTCTTTTGACCGGTGCAAAAACCGCTCAAAGTGATCTATGTGGTATACTCCCTCATTGTGATCCAGGCATCTCGATGCGATACGTTTAATCCAGCGCTTAATCTCGAAACCGCTGCAGTATAAGTGAGGAGGAGCGAGAGCATGGCGGACGTGCTGCAGAAACCCCTCATCAAATCATGCGACATGTCACAGGAGATGCAGGATCACGCCGTCTCCTCCTCACAAGCAGTGAGTGATGGAAACTTCCTATCGTGATCAATGCAAATTGCTACCTTGGAATCTGCGGTCCACACCACAGTCAAGATCGCCCAAGCACCCTCCGAGCACACCGACCTGTCTGCGTTCGCAGGCGGTCGAAAAGTTTACGATCGAGAAAGATATGGCGGCCTACATTAAAAAGGATTTCGACAGCAAGTATGGGCCCACCTGGCACTGCATAGTGGGCCGGAATTTCGGTAAGTTTTGTACATAACAGGGCGCCAGCTGTGACGATGTATGGGGACACCTCGGTTCAGGACCTTGGTCATGGGGACGCCTCACAATCCCCCCCCCTTCGGACACTCTTCCGCAGGATCTTATGTAACTCATGAATCCAAGCACTTTATCTACTTCTACCTTGGACCCCAGGCCATCCTCCTGTTCAAGAGCGGCTGACAAGATGCCCGTCACAAGCTTGCCCATCACCATGTTTCGGGTGCCTGCCCACCCCTAGCTCTGTATCCAGTTCCCCTCACTTGTGCATATTTCACCTTGCATAATTCCCAGCTGTGCAGCCGCAAGGAAACCCAGGAGGTAGCGGTGGAGGGTCGAAGTCAGAAGGCCTGCGGCCGTTACAGCTAGCGACACAAAGCATCTCCGCTCCTCGCCGATAGCTCAGACGTTGTGCCACCCCGCCTACGCCGTAAACACGATGACAGGCTCGCCCGGAAGAGCGGCACGGACGCGCTCGTCGCCCGCAGTGGCCAGCTCGTCGAAGGCCAGCTTGTGGATGGTGATGGACTGCAGGCCCTTGAGCTCTTGCAGGGCCCTGTGCGGAAGAGGGAAGGCAGGAGTAAGGGTTTTGGCACGACTACGGCAGCAGGCAGCGGCAGCGCTAGCCGGCGCCGAGGGTGCCGCAAGATTGGTCGCTTTCTCGAAGACGTGCTGGGCGAGCAGTGCTTTGGCCTTCAGCGTGGCGTAGGCCTGACGCCGCACAGCCAGTCCCGTCTCCCCCCTTTCATCCCCGCTGCCCAACCCCCATCTCACATACACACGCAAGCACACCCAGATCAAGCGCAGCCCGCGCCGCACCTGAGGATGTAGCCGGTGCTGGCCTCCAGGACCTGCGCCTCGTCAAAGGGCAGCTTGACGGACAGGACCTCCTTGCCCCCCTCCTTGGCCTGCTTCGTCTTGTACGCCACAAAGGGGAAGACCGTGGGGCGCAGCTGCTTGGGCGGCAGGGCCGTCAGCTCGGGCTCACCGGCCACCGCGCTCAGCACCGTCTCGTTGGGCTTGGCGGGGAAGCAGTCAGGGAGGGAGGCGTCGTACAGGCCCGCCAGCACCTGCAGGGCCCTGGCCTTCCAGCCGCCAAAGCGGTCGACCACGTGGATGTGGGCGTGGGCGACGGGGCTGGCGGGCACCGCCGGCTGCCCCTTCTTCCCAGCGCTGCCCCCGGCGGCCTTCTCGAACCCGTCCTTGATGGGTTTCTTCATCTTCTCCACGTACCTGCAGGGGTGGGTGGGTGGGTGGTAGATCAGGTGGAGCACTTGACAGTGTCCAGGTGGCGCCACAGCACGGTGGGAGGTGGGCGCCGGATGGGCCGCAGGGCAGTGCCACAACAGCGTCCCTCCCATCCCCCCCGCAGGCGGCGGGAGGATAGGCACTACCCCTCACCGGTACGCCTCCTGCAGCACAAAGTCAGGCTGGGGCGCCGCCGGCCAGCCGGCGGTCAGGATCAGCCCCTCGCGCTTCAGCACATCGCCCCAGATGTACTCGCTGGTGTGGGGTGCGATGGGCGCGACCAACAGCGCGGCCACCTCCACGAAGCGCAGGATCAGCTCGCGGTTGAGGCCCTCCACGGCGCAGGCCACCAGGTACGCATCCCTGGCATTGGACAGGGCATACCTGGGGGGAAGAAGGAGGGGGGGGGGGAGGTGGGAACCGGGTTCCAAACGAGAACGCAAGAGCAAGGAAGCTTGCAGGCACACCTTGCACTGGGGTGTCCAGGGGCTTGCAGCACAACTGGGCCATGGTGAAAAGTAACCCGCCCCGCCTCCAACCACCCGCTGACAGCTCACCAGCCTGCGAGCACGACGTCCCTGAAGTTCATGTCGTCGTAGGCGGCCTTGGTGCGGTGCACGGCAGCGTTGATCTCGTTCTCAAAAACCCGGTCCCAGAAGGTGGCGGGCGGCCCGTCGCGCATGCCCTGCGTCGCCGCCAGCACCTCCTCTGCTTTGTGAGTGTGTACAGAGGTGGGGGGTGGGGGGGGAAATGGGTTTGGCTTTCACCTTGGCGCCGCACGACCTCCTGGCCTCTCTGATGTGCACTGGAGAACGGACCTTTTCTCGCGATGCCCCTCTTGCAGGGCGATCCCGCCATTCCGTTTAGTAAACTGGTACCCCTCCCCACATGACACATTGGCCCCTCTTTCCAGCCACCCTCTGCCCCCAAAAGCAATCTCCAAAACACACACACCCACCACTCAGGGCACCTCACCTGCCCACTCCACCTGGCGGTAGAGCTTGAGGATGGCCTGGTTGGCGGTGTCGTGCTCGAAGTTGGCGTCGTCCATGGTGTCGCCGGCGTTGGCGAGGCCGATGCGCATGGCGTCGGCGCCGTACTCCAGGATGGCCTGCTCCATGGTCTTGAAGTTGCCCGTGGACTTGCTCATCTTGGCGTTGTTCAGCTGCAGGTGGCCGTTGCAGCGGAAGGAGCGGGGCCACTTGTCGGGGCCCCACAGCGCAACGTGCGTGTACAGCGCAAAGGTCAGGTGGTTCTGTGCAGGAGGAGGGGGGGGGGGGTGCAGGGGGAGTTGAGCGTGTGTGGGGGAGGGGTCTGTGTGGGATGAGGAAAGCAGGGGCCAGATGGAGTGAAACAAATGAATTGCAGAGAGGAGGGGCACGCCAAGTTCTTTCAGCGATTGTCTGCCTCATCACAGCCCTGGCAGCATAGCCTGCACATCTCAGCCCACCCCCCTCAGTGTTCGCCAGG
>NW_011934127.1:9484-40839 GCF_000733215.1 Auxenochlorella protothecoides
GGGGAGTTGGGCGGGTGGGGGGGAGGGGTCTGTGTGGGATGAGGAAAGCAGGGGCCGGATGGAGTGAAACGAATGAATTGCAGAGAGGAGGGGCACGCCAAGTTCTTTCAGCGATTGTCTGCCTCATCACAGCCCTGGCAGCATAGCCTGCACATTTCAGCCCACCCCCCTCAGTGTTGCCAGGCCCCCCCTCCAACTCCCCCCACAATCCCTCCCAGAATAGAGTACACGCTGACCTGGATGAGGTCCTTGCCGGAGACGCGGAGGTCAAAGGGGTACCGAGAACTCGAACTCACGGCGTGCCCGCGCCAGCAGGTCCCGGGGGATGGGCGTGTCACGCGGCAGCTCCCCGCCCAGGAATATGTAGTTCCACACCTCGTTGGTCAGGTCCCTGACATCCACGGGTCCCGACCTCACAGCATACATGTCGCCCTCGTGAAGGAGGTGCGCCACGGTGTAGTAGGCCATGTAGATGGTGGAGTCGGAGAGGGACTCGATGAGGTACTCTGGGTCCCAGGGGAGCAGCGTGCCCAGGCCAAAAGAGCGAGAGCAGGCCCACTGGTTCAGCCAGCCCAGGGTGTGCTCAAACTGGCCCTTGGCTGCAAGTCGTTTTGGGGTGGTGAGGTGGAGGGTTGGGGGCAGGGGGTGTGGGGGACTGGAGAGCCAAAGGGGGGGTGGCAAGGTGCTCGAGAACAGCAACGTAGGTAGACAGGCATGGGCGAGGAGCACACAGGGCCACCCGGCCCCCGCAATATCAGGGACTGAGCTGCGCTGCCCAGGTCACCAGGGAGGAGTGACTGTGCTCTGCACCTGTGCAAGACATTTCATGGGTTCCCCTCACATCTCATAAAGCCCCCAACCTCTCCACTCTTCAACAACCTCCCTCTTGCCCCCTTTGCGCCACTCACTGATGCTGTCCCCCGAGGGGCCGGAGGCGTCGTACCAATGCATCTGCTCCAGGCAGGACTGCGCGGCGGCACGCCACTCCTCCTCGCCGTAGATGATGTACCACTGGTCGGTCAGGGCCACCACGCAGTCGTCGTCGGAGCGCGACCGCACCGGGTTCTCCGGCTCCGCGTATGGCACGGCGTCGCCGGCGCGGATCAGGTCTGCCTTCTCTAGGTCCTTGGCCTCCTTCACCTGTGAGAAGATGGAGAAGCAGGCATTTGCGTTCAGTAGGTGACGATGTTTACGAAAGATCAGGATTGGGCGTTAGGGTAGCGGGATCGTCAACTAGACTGCAGTGCTCGTAGCAGTTGGCGCGCTCATCATTGAGCCACCCCCATACACTCCATCCCAACACCATCAACACACCGGTTTGCCGGCGTAGGTGCCGACCAGCATGACGCCAGAGTCAAAGCCACGGCGGTAGCACTCCGCTTTGGCCTTGGCTAGCTTCTCTGTGTCGTTCTGTGAGTGGGGATCGCAGTGTTGGGGCAGTTGGGGGACCTGATGAGGCCAAGGCTGAGCCAAGGGGGGTCAGGCCCTCAGGCAAAGCCTCTCTGGGTGAAGTTGTCGAGCCTCCCATCTGAGGCAGGCCATAGGATTCGAGCAGGGGCCCCCCAGAGCACAAGGCACCGTGCTGCAAGTTGGCTGATTATACCCGCCACCCCCCTGCCCCGCCTTACGAAGCCTGCCTCTGTGCATACCTGGCTCTGGACCTTCAGGTCAGTGCACAGCTTGACAGCCGCCAGGTCACCCAGGCCCGGAATATCGATGATGGGGATGACCTGCAGGCGCGGGCAGTGAGTGCGGCAGCGATGCGGATTGTGCGCGGTCATGGCACCGGAGGGCCTGTGCGCTGATGCTACCAACGCTACACCTGCCGGCGCGTGCCGTGGGACCTGCATCCTGCAGGAAGCTGCCCACGCATGCCCTTTCACCCTCCCAAACACCCCTTCCCCAGCAGGATCGGACCTGGTAGGGCAGCACCATCTCGTCGGTGATGGAGTAGAGCTCGCGCAGCTTGGGCTTCTTCACCAGATCCTGCAGCGCCGCATAGTCGTCGGGCGAGTCGCTGGGCACGCTGGTCACCACCCCGGTACCCTGTGAGGTGGGGGCAGGAGGGTGTGGGTCGGTGGGACAGAAAGTAGGGGGGGGTTAAAGAGATCTCTGAAAAGCTGCGAAACAACCGAAGCAGGCGCTTGGCGCCAACTTTGCATCCCTGACAGAGGGGACTCTGAGTGCAAGACACAGCGCTGCACACCATTCAAGCACACACGACCATGACGTCCCAAACTCTGATTGACGCCTGTCCACAGGCAGGATCCCCGGAAGGATCACCACACTCCCCCATGCGCGCACCCCACCTTGTCCATCTTGATGGTGAGGAGGGGCAGCACGTAGATCCGCTCGTGCGTCGCCCGCGGGCTCTATGGGGAGGGAAGCATGGGTTGAGGTTGAGGGGTGAGAACGCAGGGCGCCACATAACACTGCATGTCCCATCACTTCTCACACCACATTCGACACCAATCAACACGCTCACCCGGAGGGGCAAGCCCAGCAGGTCCTCCCCCGCCAGGTCCAGCAACTTCTCAGCGACACCGTTCTCGGGGGTGAGGTCCTGGAAGCACATGTTGCGCGCGGCGCGAGCGGTGAGGACAAAGATCTCGCCGTTCTTGGCCCTGCATGGGAGGTGTGAAGGGTTTGGGGGCATCGAGCATGCACGGTGCCTTCTCTTGCTTTCATGCATGCAGCTACACCAACAATTTGCCTGGCCTGGCCTCGCCCTCCAAGCTCCTCCAGGCACCTCACCTGAAGGCGGCATACTTGCCGACCTCAGAGTCGGGGTTCTTGGGGTCGCTGGGCCGGACCCAGGCATTGGTCTGGCCATACATGGTCTCTGGGCGCAGCGTGGCCGCCATCAGGAACACATCTCCCTGGCCTGTTGATGGCAGGGTGAGTGGGGAGCCGGGGTGGGGGGCAGCAGGATTAGGGTGGGGAGAGGCAGGCTCGGGCAAGGGTTTTCCTGAGAGGAGCACTGCCAGAAAAGCAACCACTCAGAAGGCATGGCGACAACAGCCTGAACGTCTGCTTCCCACTGGATCTCCAGAGAGCGCATCTGATCAGGGTGCTCTTGAACATCACCGCATAACCCCACTCCACTCCCCACCAACAGCATTGAAGGCACCTTCCAGAGCTGCCAGTATTCCACGCAGCTCTAGCACCTTCATCTTGACCAGGGTGTATTCCTGGGGACCCACGCCCTCGCCCGTGGCGCGGTCATGGTCGGCGCAGGGCTGGCCGTCCTTGGGCGAGTACACGGAGTAGCGCTTGTCCTTCACGATCTTGCCCTGAGGTGAAGGATGGAAGGAGTTGGGCGTATGCTGAGATTGCTATATGCCCTTGCTGGGAGGCAATTGCATGATGTAAGCAGGAGTAAGCAGGGGATAGTGCATTGCAACCAAGAATGGAGAGGAATGTGCAGCAGCCAGGCAGGACAGGAGCACCTCAAGCCATGCAGGGACAGGTGCAGGATGCTGGAGCGGCTGCCGGCATCTCAGAGCCCACACGGCTCGCAGTACCTTGCTGTACAGGGTCCAGAACTGCCACTGGATGAAGGAGTCGTAGTACTTGTTCAGGTCCGTAGTGACAAAACTGCGCGGGTTTGGGGAGGATTTCGCATGAGCACAGTCTGAGGCCATCTCTCGCAGCACCTGCCATGTCACTTTGTCATACTGGGCTGCTACTTTGAATTGTACCCCAGCTGCGTGTGAAAGTCACAGACACACACTCCATGTCCTGCCTGGGGCCTTGGCAAAGTCTGCACTTGCAATTCCCAAATGACCTCCGTCCCCACCCCGCGGTATAAACCCATACCTGCGGCGCCAGTCGACCCCACAACCCATTGCCTTGATGTCTCGCACAGCCAGGGGCGGGAAGTATTGCAGCCAATGCTTGGCATCCGCAAACTGCAGCAGTGTGGGGAGGAAGGTTATGCACTCTTGAGCTGCGTGCACTCGAGTATTGCTTGGCGCATCGAGGCACACTCGGGCACCAGGCCTCCAGTAATGGGCGCCTCCCTTGGGTGCCAGCGCCCCCTGCTCTTGATCTCAAACTAGAACCCAAGACTACCTTGGGGATGTCTTCCTCAGGGATGCCGCTCATCCGCATGATCTCCCACTGAGTGTTGCCTGGCCCAGTCTTGGCAGCGGCCTTGCTCTTCTTCCCTGTGAACTTGGAAGGGTCATCCCTCTCTGTTGGGGCCTGCAGATTGAAGGGGCTGAGAGGGGTCCTAGACAACAGAGCACCACTGATTTCCATCGTCATCACGATCTGCAGGAGACAGAGTCCTTATGCAACACTGGCAAGCTTCATCTCGTTGTACAGTGCATCGATTAGCAAGACTCGTAACGAGCCCCACTACCTACGAGCGCATCAGTGCTCAGCAGGAACCCATCATGCAGGCTTGACCCTTCCTGCCTCATCCTGCACGCATCCTTCCTCCAGTGCACCTTCGCAACGACAGCAACCACAGGCTTTGCTTCCTCTGGCGCTTGAGCTCTCTCAATCTCGCCCTTCAGCTTATCGGCGCAGGCCTGTGACATGGAGGCCCAAGACTTGGCTATAGACCATGGAAGGGGCGCTTTCCTTCATGCCTATTGCAGTTGTCATGCCGCACTCTGTGCTCCTCCAGTCTGACCGCTGAACAGCTGTTACTCCTGCCTCCGCTCACCTTGATTGGCATGCCGGTCAGGTGAAAGGCTTGGGGGAAGAGCACCCTCTTCCCTGACAAGCGATGGTAGGCTGATGCGAACTCCAACTGCAGTTGTATGGAGGTGGCACGTCGTCAGCTTTTTGTATGGCAAGTATGCAATCCTGGGGTAATCTTACTTCAAGGATGAGACACCCTGTCAAACACCTGGCCAGATGCGCAGCCACTTTCTGCACTTTCCCAACTCAAAGCACCCACAGGCACACCTTGGAAAGAGAAAAGGCATGGCCCAGGTGGAGCAGCCCATTCATGTAGGGGTAGGGAAAGTTCCCGAAGAACTTCTCCACTGTCTCACCTGCAGGGAGTGGCACAGGATGAAAGGAGCTCATTGGTATACGGTCATGCTTAGGCTTGGCGACTCATGCACCCCGTCCTCTACCGAGCGCTTACCCTCACTCGGAGCGTCTACCTCGAACAACTTGGCCTCCTCCCATTTCTTCTGAGAGGACTCCTGGATCTTCACCAAGAAGTCGCGCTTTGCAGTGTTGTATGGCTGGCGCGATGGGACGGGGGTGACGTGGGAGGGATCACTTTATAGATGACTATCATGTTTCAATGCGCCATTGATACATGAGTTATCGTCAAACCTCCAAAATACGTATACACATGCTGATCTTGGGCTTGGACCTATCTCACCTCCGTGACCTCCGCCATGCTGAATGACGCTGCTCAAAAACCACCTAGCAGAATGTGCGCCACTCCTGCTGCCTGACGTTTGCAATTCAAAGAGGGATTTGGAGACCTCAACACCGAGCCTTGTGCACCTGGAAGCATGCCGGTCGTCTGCACACCCGCGTGCAGTGCCCCGTGCTGATTTGGTACCTCGCGCCCTCAAGCGGCTGGGACTCCCCTCCCCCTCGTCCTCCACTCGCGATCCAGCATGATGCCGGCTTCGACCTGCCAGTGAAGTATCGAAATTGTTTTAGCCCGAGTTCCGCATCATCCCGTCACTCATTAGAGGATCTGGCCGCTGCTCGGACTCGGTCTGTCGGGGCGCCCCTTCAAGTACTGGCTCCCTGGCAGCCCCCTCCCGGCTTCGCTGCCGACAATGTCGGTGAAGAATGTACTCCATGACGCAGGTCTGGGCCATTTGACTCCCTGCTTTGCCGAACTCAGCTACCAGCGGTTCAAATGTCTCCTGATCCAGGTACTCAACCGCTTAGACCCACCCCGGAGTCGGTGGGGTAGGGATGATCTGGTCGCGACACATTCGGGCGGCACGCGATCCGTCATGATTTTGGACGCCGGTGTGTAATCATTGCTCAGATCACCGCTTTCACCCCGTGCGGACGTGCAGGACTACGAAAAATATGGTGTGTACGATATGCAAGACAAGCAGGCGCTCTTCCGACTGATCCAGTCCATAGGCGCCAGCGAATCGGCCACCCCTCCACTGGATGACAGGAGGTGCGTGTGACTTGTGACAGGGGATGGCAGTGTGAGTTGTGCAAGTGGTAACCTGGGATATTATGAATGTCTGCAGAAAGTGGTGGACTGGCTTGCGCCTTTGAGTACAAATAACGCCAGCAAAGAATCTGGATGGAGCATGAAAACGAACACTGGACTTGGAGTATCTTTGATCATGCAAGCAGGCATGGCGCTGGACTAGGGGAGACAGCCCTCGTAGATCTGGAGGCCGATGACTCCGACTTCCTGACAGAGGTTGGACCGCGGGACCTGTGTCCTTTGTTTCTTTCAACTTCCAACAAAAATAGTGCAGTTGGTGGTGTTGGTGCTCCACAACTCACCAATCCCTTTGGATACCTCACCCTGCTACATCTGCTTGTGTACGCAGGACATAGATCTGCAAGGCTTCTCGAGTCAGGGATTCATGACGAGCCCAGCCCCAGGGGACGGTACCCTTGCTTCGCCTGCCTCAGAGCATAGCAGTCTGGACTGCCACCCCATCTTCATGGCTCCAGACCCGCCAAAAATCCGAGTGATTGTCAGGAAGAGGCCCCTCAATCGCAAGGTGAGCAGAGGCGCACGTGAGGGCTGAGTGGGGATCACGGGTGCTCCTGAGGTTTCATTCTGGCCCTCTGCGTCTAGGTGAGCCTCCGTGTCCTTGCAGTCTCAGTGACAAGGTGCCCAACCACCCTGCTCCCCTGCCGGAGCACAGGAGGAAGAGCGTGGCGACTCTGATGTGCTGGAGTGTGACTGTGCCACCTCGACGCTGTATGTGAACGAGCCGAAGCAGAAAGTGGATCTCACCAAGTTCACTGAAAGGCACACCTTCAGGTAGGAAAAGTTTGAGAAGGCTTTGTTTGCAAGACAGAAAAGAGAGCTCGCGTGACATGAGCAGCAATTGCAATGCTGGAATGGTCTACACCGGAATAATTGATCTGTACCATGTTCCGCCCCTTCTCAAATTAATTCTCTGCCATCCAAATTCACATCAACATGAACTAGATTCGATGATGTGTTTGGGGAGGATGTGGACAACGATGCCCTCTACTGCACCGCCATCCAGCCCCTCATCTCCACCATCTTCCGGTGCGGCGCAGTTTCTTTTGCACACATCCCCGGGGGGGCATGCGAGTTGGTTGGGACAATGGCGTCGGGCCCACCTTGTGGCATATCCTGCTGTGCAAGGACGTGCCCACCGTATGGCTGTCGATCCTCTTCTTCCCAGCCAGTAGCTTACAATGCTCAGCCATCGACGCCTCCCCCAAACAGACGAGGGAAGGCAACCTGCTTTGCATACGGCCAGACAGGGAGTGGGAAAACGTACACCATGCAGCCGCTCCCCCTCCGGGCCGCCGTGGACGTGCTGTCGGTGCTGAGCACGCCCGACTTTCACGGGGTGGGGCTGCACGTTAGCTGCTATGAGATCTACGGCGGGAAGCTGTTTGACCTGCTGAACGCGCGGAACAAGCTGGAAGTGCGGGAGGACGGCAAGCGTCGGGTGCAGGTCAGTCGGTCGCAAGGGCAGCGCTTTTGTGATGTTCAGGGGGCAGAAGTTCATGCCAGAGCCACGAGAGTGGGACAGGTCATGGGGGACTTGCTCCATCGCAGTTGTGATGGAATCTCAACCCTGGACCACTGTCAATGCCAAGGAACCCATGTTGGTCATGCGTGGGCCCCAGGGATTTAAAGTTGAGGCCTCCCCGATGCCCCGCCACACCTCCTCCAGTCACCCTTTCTATCCAGGTCGTTGGGCTGCGCGAGGTGGATGTGCACGACGTGGATGTGCTGCAGCAGCTCGTGGAGCACGCCGCCGCCTCCCGCTCGACAGGCAGCACGGGGGCCAACGATGAGTCATCGAGGTAAGGGGCACGAGAGTGGTTAGGCAGCCGCTCTGGGCTTTCATGTGGGTGTCTGCCAGGGCGTGCCGCGTGCAAGCTCCGACCATTGGGTCGCCTCACCCCTTCCCTATCCACCATCCACCCTCATGCCCTCGTCAGATCCCACTCTATCATGGTGTTTGCGCTGCGGAACGGGAACGAGCCCAAGAGGCCGGTGGTGGGCAAGCTCACCTTCATCGACCTGGCGGGGTCGGAGCGGGGGGCCGGTGGGTGTGGGAAGGGCAGTGGTGATGTTGGACTGGGCAGCGTGTGTGGTCATGCTTGACATGCGATCACGTGCGTCAGGGCCGAGCTGCATCGTGGGGGGGTTGCCACCTCGAGCCCCGGGCCCCATGTGCAGACACATATGACAACGACAAGCAGACACGGCTGGAGGGCGCTGAGATCAACAAGTCCCTCCTTGCCCTGAAGGAGTGCATCCGGGCGCTGGACAGCGACGCGCGGTGCGCCGAGTGGGGAGATGGGGGTTGATTCGAGGGTGGGGAAGACCTGCCGGCCCCGCCCACCGCCGAGCACGGGGCCCAACGCCTTGGCCTCTGGACGCCCTGCCTGCTGGGTCTAGGGTGTCAGCCTGTGGTGGGGTGATGCTGACGGAAACAAACCACCTGCGCCCCCCTCCCGCCACGCCGCTGCGCAGACACATCCCCTTCCGCGGCTCCAAGCTGACGGAGGTCCTGCGCGACTCCTTCATGGGCAAGGCGGCGCGGACGGTGATGATCGCCAATGTGTCCCCCTCGCTCCTCCTCCTGCGAGCACACGCTGAACACCCTGCGCTACGCCGATCGAGTCAAGGGTGGGTTGCTTGTGGTGTGGCATGTTCACTGGGGGGGCATGCGGAAGGGTGCCCCTGTGAGCTGGCGGGTGCGAGGAGTGCTCGAGCCGCGGAATGAACCCCAGTGCCGTGCCAAGCAGTGCACCCACTGTCCTCCTCACACCAATCTTCCTGCAGAAATCCGGAAGCCCCAACCTGGCGTCCCCGCCGCGCTAGCGCCCGCCATCGGGGAGACGGCCGCGCAGCTGGCGCGCCTGCTGCAGGCACCCCCCGCCGCGCCCACCCCTGCCCCACAGCGCCAGCCTGGACCCGCCCCCCGGGCCGCGCCGGCGCCCGCAGCCGCGCCTGCGGCCGGGGTCCCGGCACCCAGGCCCCCCCCGCAGGAGGCGCCGCTGGTCCCCGCGCGCGGAATCACCACCCGATCCAAGCAGCGCGGTACGGGCGAGGCGGCGCCCGCCCAGGAGGCCTTTGTCCCCACGCACAACCCGGACAGCATCGCAGCGGCCCGGCCCGAGCCACCCCGAAGGCACGAGGCGGCGCCTACGCCGCGGGACGCGCCCGGAGCACACCAAGCGCCGGGCCCGCAGGCGGACAAGGGGCGCGCCCCGCCGGCCCCTGCCCTGGCCGCCGCGACGTCGAGCGACCCGGGAGTCGCTCCCCACCCGGCGCCGCGCGACCCGACCAGCACTGCCCCAGCAGCCGACGCGGCGCTGGACGCGGAGCTGTCGGCGCTGATGGCTGCGGAGGATGAGCTGGTCGCCGCGCACCGACAGCACATCGAGGACTCCATGGCCCACGTGCGGGAGGAGATGGCGCTGCTGGGCGACCTGGACGGCGGCGGCGCGGCGGGGGACGTGGAGGCCTACGCGGCCGAGCTGACGGGCCTGCTGGCCGAGAAGGCGGCGGCGGTGGCGGCGCTGCAGCTGCGTGTCACCCAGTTCCGGCGCCTGGTGCAGACCACCCTGGAGCGGCACGCCAGGGCTGGGAGTGGCGCCGGGCAGCAGTGAGGGACTCCAGTGTGTGTGTGTGTGTCGGGGAGGGGGGTGTCCTGTGCCAGCGAGCCCGAAGCGAGGAAACCGAAAGGCTCCGACAGCGCGGGCACCCGCAACCCTGCCCGTCTCCTTCGACTCCCCTGGCCCACTCGCTCTGTAGCCTTGCCACCCAGACACACGATTACACGGCGCCCAGCTCCTTCAGACTGCTCATGAAGTCGGCGTACTTTTCGTCCAGTGAGGGCGGGGGTGCGGCGCTCGCGGGCGCGGCGGTCTTCGCGGGGGCCGTCACCGAGCGGGGGAGGAGGCCGAAGCCCGGGCCGGGGACGGCGCGGCCGGGGGCGCCTGCCCGGGGCCGGGGCGCGGCGGAGGGTCGATGCACCATGAGCGTCGCTGGGACCATGCTCGTGACTGCGGGGCGGGCGGATGGGTGTGGGTGGGGTGGCGATCCCACAGCCTGCAGGCACCGCACACCCAGACCGGCAGAGCAGCCACCACATGCAGTCGTCGAGCACCCTGAAGGAGTGCCCGCCCCCCTCCCATCCTCCACTCCACGACACCTCTCTTGTCCTGGTGGGCCTTGGGCAGGGGCACGACAGTGGACTTCCCAGAGATGACAGCTGCCGCGGGGCCCTTGGCGGACTGGGCCACCGCGGGCGGGGGAGGCCTCGGAGCTTGCGCCTGGTGCGAAATCGAGGCCCGCAGCGCCTGCCCCGCCCAGGGCATCCCTCCCCCCGCGGGAGGCGGCCCCGGGGGCGGGGGCAGAGGGGCCCCATGCTGCAGGTGGTGAGGCGGGGGCCCGGGCGGAGGGGCGAGGGGGGGCGGTCCGGGCGGAGGAGGGAGCGGGGGCCCTCCCGGGGGCAGAGGAGGTGGACCATTTGGTGGCGGCGGCAGTGGAGGGGCTGGAGGGGGTGGGGCGCAGACGTATCCCGGAGGCGGACCAGGAGGGGGCGGCAGGACTGGGACCCCGGGGGGAGGTCCAGGCGGCGGCGGCAGCGGAGCACCTGTCGATGCAAAGGGGGGCGGGGGGGAGGGTTTCGGGGGGCGAGGCTGAAGGAGTTTTGAAGCGGTGAAGCCACTGCTGTGACCTGAGGGGTCGAGCAGGGCCTCAGACGCCATGAGCATTGCATAGAAGCTCCATGTCGCATCTGCAGGGACCATCACCTGGGGCAGGACCCGCCGGCAAGGGTGGCAGCGCTGGGACTGGCACGGAAAGAATGGAGGGCGCTGCGCTGCTGCTGCTCGGGGTTGCTGGCGTGTTGTACCTGCAGAGGGGGTGGGTCATCACACGAACCCTGCAGTCTTGCACATGCGCTTCCATGGTGCGAGGCCAATCCGTCAAGAGCCTGTCCTTGTCCCGCACCCCAGTCCATTTCACCCCAGCACCTACCGCTGAGCTTTGCCGGGGGGTGGGAGACCCAGCGGGTTCAAGGTCGGGTGGTAATACACAGAATCCTCAGGTCGGTGCATGGTCTCTGATGCAGCCAGGGATGCCTCTCCGGGGGCCAGTTTGATGCAGGCCTTCTCCTCCTGCAGTGAGAGGTAGGGTGAAAGGCAGTCATGAGGAGTGGTAGAGGTCTTCGACTCCAGTGCGCTATCCATGGCCTCTCCCAGGCAGCTGCAGCACAGGGATCCCCCCTACACTTGAGTGCCCCAGTCCCAAGTTTTTGGGTTCAATGCTCACCATCTGCCTCTTGATGGCCTGTTCATATGCTGATTGCAGCGCTTTCTTCTTCAGCCGCAACGTCGGATTGGACTTGCCGGCCTGCTCTGCTGCAATGACCTCCTTCAGCTGCTCCTTCAGACTCTCAGGATCATCCCGCTTGGAGTAGGCATCTCGCTGCAGTGACCTCTCCTTCTTGTTCCGTGCAATTTCTTTGGCCCTCTGTGTTTTCCTGCAGGTTCGGAGGCGGCACAGGATGAGATTTGCAAGGTCTGCGGAGCTCTCCTCCTGCTCGTCGCTTGACCGTGGTAATTCCTTCTCCCTCGTACCTGAATGCATCAGCTGGATTCAGCTCCCGTCCCTTCCCCTTCTTCACCATGCTTGCTACTCAAGCTGGCAGGGATATGTTTTGGGATGTACGATCCCTACCCAGGACTGTTAGTGATGAGTTTCTTTGGCTCCTTGTTCCTCTGCGCCACCTGCTACCAGGGTCCTGCCATAGGGGAACAACTCAAGCCGTTCGAGAGCCCTGAATGCCAACAGAAAGAAATTTCGAGTAGTCGAAAATATCATCAGCACGCTAGTAGAAGAGCGGATCAGGCACGAGACATCAGGCTCAGCTGGCGCGCCCTCTCTCGGCGCGCACTGTCGACAAGCGCGGTTGATCCGACGTCATATAGCGCAGGGTTATTGACGACGCTGTTCACCATGCTGCGCACGCCTCCACATTCAGTGCTAACATAAGGTGCCATTAATCACGCTGAAACGTTCATTCTCGATCAAACTCCTGCGCGCTCGCTGAGAGCCCACCCGCCGGCACCCGGTAGTCAGCCCCCGTGTCGGACCCAAGGGAAGGGGGTGACTCGGAGCTGTGAGCCCTGCGCCATACCCATCATGCCTGATATGAATGCGCGCATGGATGCTGAAGCCTCCATAAGTGGGCAGGATGATGGAGAATCGGTGTATGATGGGCTGCCCTTTTACCAGGTGAGCACCCAGCAGGAGCAGCCACAGTCGCACGCAGGCAGCTCCCGGGCTTGCTGCCTGATCAGCCTCAACATTACACTCCGCCCACAGCACATGATGGCAGGAGCACTGGCTGGCATCGGGGAGCATGTCGTGATGTTTCCAGTGGACACGATCAAGACACGCATGCAGGCCTTGGCCCACCCGGGGCAGCAGGTGAGAATCAACCCTGGTGCTCATGGCCCCATTTTTGTCTACGCAGATCTCCATTTTGTCACTGTCTGCCTCCTGATCAGGACTGATGATTTATCAGGGACGCGAACGGCTCGACGCGCGATGCACCTGAGGCTGTGTTGATCTGGTCCGATGCCGCAGCGGGTGTGCCTTGCCCACATCACATTCTTGCCCTGAGCAAAGCAGTCTCATGCCTCTGCATCCCCCGCCTGCGCAGCTGCACCTGTCTGTCAGGCACGCGATGCGGGCGGTGCTGAGGCGGGAAGGCGTGGCGGGGCTGTATCGTGGAGTCACAGCAATGGCCCTTGGCGCCGGACCCGGCCACGCGCTCTACTTTGCCACATATGAAAAGGCCAAGCACCTGTATGGCGGCAACCGGAAGGGCCACCAGCTCGTTGCCACGGCGGGTGCAGGTGGGCTTTCGGTGGCGACGGATGGGACGAGAGGCGAGGAGAGGGAGGGTGAGGACTGCTGCCGGGGCGATGGCAGTGGGTTTGGGTCATTGGAGCAGTTGTTTCCTCCCATTGTCAGACATGGGCTGGCCCACCCCTGAGTTCTGTTGCTTTCCCACGGGGGCTGCGCCGCCCCTTGCCAACCCCAGGCTACCCCTGGCTGTCTTCCCTCGTGTTGGGCACCTGCCCCTCTTCCTGCCGTCCGTATGGTTGCCTCGGAGCCTCGTCGCCCTCCCTCCCAAACTCCCTTCAGGCGCCACCGCCACGATCGTGAACGACGCGTGTATGACCCCGTGGGACGTGGTGAAGCAGCGGATGCAGGTGTCCCACAGCCCTTATCGCAACATCTTTCACTGCGCCAAGTCCACCTACCGACACGAGGGCCTGTCGGCCTTTTACAGATCCTACTGGACCACGGTGGGTGGATGGTTCAGCAGCTGGGACGCGTTGCCATGGAGCCCTGGGCTCGGCGCTGTGGTGGAGATTCAGATCGCAACACCCTGCATGGGAGCCGGTGCAGCCTGGCAGTGGAGTGATGATTGACCGAGGATGTTTGGCTCAGGCAGTGTGCTGCACCCTGCCGTAAGTTCCTGCCCAGTAAGGCTATCAATTCCTTCCCATCCCGCTCTTTCCTGGGTGCAGCTGGTCATGAATGTGCCCTACACGGCCCTTCAGTTCATGCTATATGAATCCAGTAAGAAGCTGCTGGTGGGCGAGGGCACGGCCGACGAGGAGGAAGAAGGCCTCAAAGTCCAGGTAGCGAGCCTCTGGGGGGTGGGGAGGGGGTGGGGGGGGTAAATGGTATGGCCTGTGAGGAGGTGCAGGGGCGCGCATGGACGAGGTCTGCCCGGCACTCGCCTGCCATGCCCCCCGGCCTCAATGCCCATAGCTGCAACCCCCCCGCAACCCATCATTCGACCCCCCTTCACACAGTTCGTCGCGGGGGGGATCGCCGGGGGCACCGCCGCCGCCGCCACCACGCCCCTGGACGTGGTCAAGACCCGGCTGCAGCTGGAGGGGCTGGGCAGCGCCACACGGTACCAGACCATGTCCGTGATCCCGGTCATGCGGCGCATCGCCGGCGAGGAGGGCGCCGCTGCGCTGTGGAGTGGCTGGCGGCCCCGCGTGCTCTTCAACGCGCCGGCCGCGGCCATCTGCTGGGGCGTGTACGAGACATGCAAGACTTTCCTGGCGGGGGATGACGTGGCGGACCAGGCTTGATGAACTGTGCAGGGGTTCAGCTGACAGCGTGACTCGCAGTCCCAAGCTGGAACCACGCCACGCACCCAGCGCTGTTGGTGGGACCGCAACTCCCCCCTGTCTGCTCCCCAGGGGTGAGCCTGCACCTGTCACAGCTCTGCTGCCGCTGGGACATGCTGCTCTACACCTTCCCGGCGACCTCCTCTTGCTCGTCTCATCTCCCCGCTGAAGAATTTTGGGTTCCTCGCTGTAACCTGTGTCGATTTCCCACCCAACGCTTCCCTGGCCAAAACAGGGCATGCGACTCCCACTTGCACACCTAGCCCCTCCACTTTTGCTCTAGGGACAGTGGGCAGTGTGTCTCCATGAGGAACTGGAGAAGCAAGGGGGGAAATGTGCGACGAGGAGACGCCAGGCTCCGCTCAAGGGTTCTCAGGTCCGGGGGATTCCTTGCTTGAGAAGCCAGGTGTGCCTGGGGGTACAGGAGAGCGTCAGGGTGTGGGGGATCTGGCTCACATTGCAGATGTTTGCTTTCATCTCACGCTGCCCGCCCAGCCTGGCAGCACGACGGGCATGATCGTCCACTACCTGGCATCCAACCCGCCTTCACCTGGTGGGGCGCGGCAGGTGGGGAACACCCCGCCCCCTCCCTCCAGCCTCACCGGCTGCAGCAGGAGCCTGAGCAGAGGCAGGGGGGGCCTTGGGCGCCGGGGTCTTCCTTGGGCGGCCCCGTGGCCGGCCCGTGGACTTTGGGGCCACCGTCTTCACGCCCTCCTCCAGCTGGGTCTCCACCGCAGCTGCCTTGGCGACGGCCTGCTCAACTGCCGCTCTACTCTCCTGCAGCTCCTGTGGCATGAATTGGGAGTGGGAAACTGGCACAATGCCAGATGCACAGCAAAACTTTCGATGGGCGGGATGGAGACTGTGCACGTTTGGAAACAAGAAAGCGCCAGACTCACGTGCTGGAGCTTGCGGATGCATTCGTGGGCCTCGACCTGCTGACGAATCGCCGACTTGGCATCCTGCGTGGCCAGCTGTGAAGCCAGGGGCAGCACAAGCGTAGAGAGCGCATGAGGATTTCATTGTAATGGGGGGAAAGACATGCGACGTGGCTTGCAGGCTCAGTGGATGCCCAGGATGTTGTGCTTCCTCTCAAGATTGGATGGGAGACACAACAACTTTGTGACCCATCATGACTGCGGCAAGGCCCCACGAGAAACTCTCACGGCAGCCTCAGTCGCACCATAAATCTACCTGCGTGTCTTCCTCCAGCTGCTCCTGGACCCTCAGCGCCTCCCTGAGTCTGAGTTCCGCCTCGTGCTGTGCTGCCTGTGTGGGAAGAGACGATCCATGAGTGTGGCATGCGTCTAGGAATCAGTGCCAGCTTTGCCAGCAGGCTCTCCTGGACACTTCTTGCCGGACACCAGCTCCGAGCCCGGCCTCATTACTTTGCCCCCGTCTGGCTCCTCCCCAATGAATCTAGGGGGCTATGCATACCTCTGACTCCTCCAGCTCGGCACGGAGCTCCATGACCTGAGCTGCGTGGTCGGCCGCAGACTTGACCTCAAGCCGGTGTAGCGTCTGAGTGGGAGGGCTTTGGGGGCTGAGGGAGGCCAGGCGCGGAGCACCAGAGAGGCTCTGGTCAGGCTTTCATGCATGCCGGCATGAATCGCCCCCACACAAGAGCATGGTGCACCGCCAGGTGCCGCAAGACAAGGGCATGGAACGCTACGCCTCATCGCCTTTCGCCCCGCACCTGTGCATGGTGCAGCGCCTGCTCGACCTCGACTACACGCTGACTCAGCGTCTCCACCTCCTCCTGCGCATCCTCCAGGTCGAAGTTGGCGTCCCGCAGCTGCCCCAGCACCTTTGAGGTGTCCTGCGCCATGTCACATGCTCGACTGATGCTCACTCCGTGTGGAGAGGGCAGTGATAGAAGGTTGTAGTCGCCCCAGACAAGCAGGCAGGAGGAGGAGACGACAGGCCGGAAACTGCGCGGTCAGCCGGGAGATACCTTATGACCACCAGTCGACTCCCCTACTTCTTTTTAAAAGCACCCCGCAGACCTCCTCCACCACCCAACCAGCGCACCCTCACGGCCGCGGCGCGCGCCTTCTCCAGGATCTCCGTCCTCTCCCGCTCCGCCCGGAGCAGGCCTTTGGAGGCGGCGGCCTCCCGGCGCTCCGCCTTGAGGGCGGCCTCCAGCTCCGCCAGCCGGCCTTTGGCCGCCTCCAGTGCCGCCTGCAGGTCCGCCACCTGCTGCGCACGCTGCGCCGCCTCCTCGCCCAGCGCCGCTGCCCGCTGGTCGGAGGCCCGCAGCCGGGTCTCCAGGTCCGTCACCCGGTGCGCGTTCGCACGGCGCACGCGATGCAACATGCGTGCCCTCGGCCCTCCCTCGGCCTCGCCCCGGTCCTCAGGCGTCAGGGCCGTGTGGGTCTGGAGCCTAGGCGCTGCCCTGCGGGAAATGACGATGGCCAGCACGTATCCGGCCAGGACGCCAAGACCCAGCGGCTGCCAGGGCAAGTCCAGGGGGCCAGTCCGCGTGACGATGCTGCGGGGCCCAGCGTGCATTCGCTGCAGTGAGGGCGGGTGGGGCTGCTGGTGGGGTATGCACACGACCGAGCGGAGGCAAGGCGGGGCGGGGCGATGGGCATGGGACCCCTCCTGAGCACGTCCCTGTCGTGCACGAGGAGACCTGGTCTGCCCATCGCAGACCCTCAAACCTTACCCTTTGCCGCATGAGACGATCGGAATGCTGCAGATGTGTGCGATCCATAATCGAGGGCGTCCAGTCTGGGTGCTGGACAGCCCGGCTGGCTCCCCGACCGCCCCACGCCGGCCCGGCGATCATGGCAGTCGCCATGCCGCGCCCTGATCTATCGCGTGGTATAGGAGTAATGACACCACATATTTACTGCCATAAGGTCAGGAGACATGCACGACTGAGTGGCCGGGGTTGGGCTAGAATGAAGTGGGGCTTCGTAAGGGCAGGTAGATGGAGATCTAGGGGGCCGCCTTCCCTTCAGCACGCCTTGCCCTCGTGGAAGTCGGGATGGCCTCAGGCAAAGGGGGCACTGCACCTGTGCCTCTCCGTGCATAGGCCTGTCCAATTGAGTTTGCACATCCCCTGGCACTGTGTGGGTACCCCCCAGATAGCAGCAGCAAGTGGCAAGGTTGCGATGACCGAACGTCGAACAAATAATACCCTCTATTGCTTGCGCTGGATCGCCCGCAGCACGGCCGAGAAGTCCAGGTCACCCGCCCCGTGATTCCGTGCGGTCAGATACAAGTCGTTGGCGGCCGCGGCCACCGGCAGGTACTGCCCGGCGTCCGATCCCAGTTCCAGCGCCAGCCTGAGATCCTTCTGCTGGTGCTTGAGCGGGAAGGCGGGGTCGAAGCGCTCTGCCACCATGCTGGGTCCCTGTTTGTGGACAGGAGGAAGGGCTGTGGGTTTTCATGGTCGGCGTGCAACCGCGAGAGGGTGGAGTCGGCAGCCAGACCCTAGAACCTGCCATGAACGCCTGCATGATGCAGCAGATCGCCCCCATACTAGTATGCCCAGCAAAACCATCCTCCTCCTGCCTTGAGGGCTATCATGGGGGATGCCAGCGCCGACTGGTTGAGGATGGCCAGAAGGTCCTCCTGCCTCAGCCCCGCCTTCTTGCTCAGCCCCAGGCCCTCTGCCAGCGCCGCCATCATGCTTCCCTGCGGAAGCGGTAAAGCGTCCCGGATCTCTCGGACCATGCCACGCCATTCTGCAGCTAATTCGGGAACGCAGGTGGCCCGCCTGTGCTGCCATCTTTCCCCCCCCCCTTCCCTCGCTGCCGCTCCCTACCATGATCATGTTGACCACCAGCTTCATCTTGGCCGCCGACCCCGTCTCCCCGAGGTACACGGAGGTCTTGCCCATGGCCTCAAACAGCGGCAGAGCTGCATCATGCAGCTTCTTGTCCCCTGCGCAGTTTGTGTGGACATTGGTGGGTCGTGTCTCATGCTCTCCACCAGAGCAAGCAGGAGAAGCTTCCCAGCAGCGCTGATGCAGGCAAGGACTGCGTCAACCAAACCCCTTGCGACACCTCTAAATCGCCCAACACACCTGCCGTCATGAAGATGAGCGTGCCCTGCTCAGCCGGACCCTTGGAGCCCGACACCGGCGCCTCCAGGAAGGAGGCGCCGGCGCCGCGGACGGCCTCGCCAATCGTGCAGGAGGTGCCGCCGTCGACGGTGGAGGCGTCTATGTAGCCCTTGCCCCGGGACAGACCCTCCAGCGCTCCCTGCGACCCTAGCGCAACCTCCCTGGCGGCGCCGGGATCCGACAGCATGCTGATTGTGATGTCTGCGGCGGCGGTCACTTCGGCAGGGCTGGCCAGGACCTGCGTGGCCGAGCGTCGGTAGAGGGGAAAGGCAGGCTGAGGGGTGAGCTCAGGTGCTAGGAAGCATGGCCTTGGTGCACCAGCCAAGTGGTCCTCTGGCATCCATGGCAGAGGCGCCTCAGGCTCGCCAAAGGGCAGACCAGGGCGCCACTGGGAGGCACAAGCCGGTGATACAGCGTCTCAGGTCCCACGAACTCCCAAAATCTCCCCCTTGTGCCAATCAAGCGGTTGGCAGGGCCAGCATTGTGACTGCACCGCACATCCACAATGGACACACCTTGGCTCCCCCAGCTGCCAGGTCATCACATGCATTTGGGGAGCGGTTCCACACGACCAGGTCATACCCCGCTCGAATCAGGTTGAGGGCCTGCAAGGGCATGAAGTGGGTCCAGGTGATCATGCAGGCGGCATGGCCAGCAACTGATCGTCCTAGGTTTGGGAATGCATCTGACTGTACCCTGTGGCTGCCTCGTCATGGACGAGGCCCAGGCCTGCACTCCATGTCCCCTGCTCCACGTAGTCCCTCCCACGCTCCCGTCCACCCTACCATGGGCCTGCCCATGATGCCCAGTCCCAGGAACCCAATGCGGACATCAGCAGCATCGGCGCGCTGCAGTGCACACGTCGACAGGGATCGAGAGCGGCAGGGCAGGGCCCGGCGGGGGATGGGTCCCAGGCATGGAGCCCGCAGGCGGAGCCCCGGTCGGCACCCGGCCTGCACACCCACGGTCATGAGCGATCGACGGCACAACACGGCGAGCCAGATAGGGGTACAAGGTCACTGCCGTGCTAATGGAGCAATCCACAGTTGGTTATCATGCTCCCATCAAGGATGTGGTCCCAGGTGGTCGCAGGAGCAGCTGACACCCTTGGCCATTGCTTGCGCGCTGGAGTATCGGATCTCCAGGCATCGCCCGACTCTTCAATGTGACAGGTGTGGAGTGCAGTGCTTACAAGCCCAACTCAAGCAAGCTCCAAGCAATGAAAGAAGGGGCCTGTGGCTCATTCCACTGCAGCCGGGGGATTTCATACAAAAATGAGGCGGTGCTCTCAAGGGGGGAGGGAAGGATGGAGAGGGGGAAGGGGGCTCGGCGTGGCGCACACTTCAGCTCCCCTCGTTCTACACTGCTCTACACACTGCCGGTGCCAGCAGGTCATACTAGTTTTCGGTCTCGCGGTGCGCCTCACACTTGCAGCTCTCCAGTTGGGTCTTCTCGGAGGTGCAAGAGGGTGAGTGATAGGCGGTCTGGCGACCCTCTGAAGGGCGAGAGAGGGCGCCGCTGCCGGCAGGGACCACTGGCGAGCTGCTTCGCGGCCCTGCGCCGTGAGCCTGCGGGGCCTCCCGGCCGGGCACGCTGCCTCCAGAGGCGCGGTGCCTCTGGAGGCGCTCGAGGCGCAGGAGGAGGCCTCGCCAGGCACCCGGCGCGCTTCCGCGCCCGGGCACGCGCGGCCGGCCGACCCACCCCAACCATCCCACCGCTACTTGCGCGCGGCGGCGGCGGCCAGGATGGCCTCCTGTGTGCTGGCCGCCAGGTCGAACATGCGCTCCAGCGCCTCCATGTTGGCCAGGGTCTGCGACACCGCGCCCGGGTCTGCGCCGTCGCAGCGCAGCGCCGTCATGGGCCCGTGCAGCAGCTTGTTCACGATGGACTTGGTCAGGTCCTCCACCGCCTTCTTCTGCTTGTTGGTCATGCCCTCCCCCAGCCGCGCCAGCGTCTTCTCCAGCTCCAGCGCGCGGATGGCTTCCGCCTTGCTGCGCAGCGCCTTGATGGTGGGCACCGTCTCCAGGCTGTCGCGCCAGGCCTCGAACGCGGCCTGCTCCCCCGTCAGCAGCTCCTCCGCCTCCGCCGCAGCACGCGCGCGCCCCGCGCTGTTGGCCGCCACCACCTCGCGCAGGTGGTCCACGTTGAACACCTCCGCCGCGTCGCGGGCGGGGGTCAGGTCGCCCGCCACGTTGCGCGGCACCGAGATGTCCACGAACCGGCGCACGCCGTCCAGCGGCGCCGGAGGCAGGCCCTCCAGGAGTTCGCGCCCCACCAGCACCTCCTCCGACCCGGAGGCGGTGAACACCAGGTCGGCGGCGGCCACCGCGTCGCGCAGCGTGGGCATGAGTCCCAGCTGGAACTCCACATCCGGGAACTCGGCGGCCAGGGCCTCGGCGCGCGCCAGCGAGCGGTTGAGCAGCGTCACGCGGCCGCAGCCCTTGGAGGCCAGGTGCTTGACCAGCAGGCGCGACATCTTGCCCGCGCCCACGATGCACACACGCGCGGCGGGGAGGCCCGGGGCGGGCAGCTTGAGCGCCGCCAGCTCCGCGGCCGCGCTGGACACCGACACCGCGCCGGCGGAGATGGAGGTCTCGGTGCGCACGCGCTTGCCCGCCGTCACCGCCTGCTTGAACAGGCCGTTCAGGTGGCGGCCGAAGCCGGGGCAGGCCTGGCCCACCTTGTACACCTGCTTCACCTGGGACAGGATCTGGCCCTCCCCCAGCACCAGGCTGTCCAGCCCAGCAGAGACGCGGAGGAGGTGCCCCGTCGCGTCGCGGTCGCGCAGGAGGAAGAGGTGCGGGCGCAGGTCGGCAAGGGGGACGCCGCTGGCACGGGACAGCCAGTCCTCCACCTCGCGCACGCCGCGGTGGAAGGACAGGCCCACCAGGTAGATCTCCAGCCGGTTGCAGGTGGACAGCACAGCCGCCTCCTCGATGTGGGGGTAGGAGCACAGCTCCGCAATCGCGCGCGGCCACTCCGCCTCGGGCACCGCAAGCTTCTCGCGCAGCTCCACGGGGGCGGAGTGGATGGTCAGGCCGATGGCGATGATGCTGGACTTCTTCTCCATGGCATAGCCTGGCGGAGGGGAGGGGAGGCGGGGAGAGGGGTGCGGAGGTGTGTGGGTATGCGTGGCAGAGGGGGAGCAGCCCCGACCGGGTGGTCGGCAAGCAGATCGAGCCTCGACGGGTCGGCCCGGCGCCCAATGCTCCGAACCAACAGGCATGTGCACGCGACGAGGGCGCTAATGATCGACCTCCAGCCCCGCCCCGGTCCCACTCACGGTTCAGCCCCTTGGTGGCCTTCAGCATCTGCAGGGCGCGCTGGGAGGACTGGAGGTGCGACGCCGGCAGGCTTACCGAGAACTCAGCGCTAGACCGCACATTGCATGCCCTGCTCCGCCCAGGCCGGGCCTGGCGCAGGGCAGTGAATGCCTGCGGACAGGTCCACTGCCCCGACACGCCACACAGCATGTCGTTGCGGGACTGCAGCCCCAAGCCCGCAGTCTGCATGACTGATGCCATGCACGTGTCTATGGTGGAATAAGGAAACCTAAAACGCAGCCACGATGCAGGGAGTGGGGTTGGGGCTCGGGGCATTGTCTGCCTGTGAGGGTGTGATTTGTGATCAGGCCTCGGCCGGGGTCAAGCGCCGGAAGATTTTGTCATGGACCCACAGGATTTTCACGTCGCAGATTCGCATGCCCGAAATCTATCGCAGTCGTGAAGGGAATGATCTCTTACTCGGCTGGGAATGCCATCTGCTCTTGATGTATCGGTGGAGCCTTTGGAACCGTCCGCTCTCGGGTTATGCCTTGCACTGCTTGTCGCGGATGGGTCTCCAATGATCCTACATCCAAGATTTCTTGCCTCAGGGGGGTGTCCGCCTCCGCCTTCTACCACAGATCGTGCAGGTGCTTACATCAAAACGTATAGGTGGCATGTTCATTGGGCAACATAAATAATGGGTCGGCTGCAGGCGTGCAAGGATCACGGTACAAGGGGCCAGACCAGCTGGCATCTTAAAAAGGTGGGTAGCTCGATGGGTTTGGGGCCAGCCATCCCCGCACTCGTGGCGGCGGCAGTGCCGTAGACCTCCCGCCCTCAAGAGGAGGAGAGGAGGGGCGTGCGGCAGTCGTCGGCGGCGTGCTCTGCCGCCCGGACGATGCTGCCGGCGGGCGCGCCGCGCTTCCCCTCTGTGGCACGCTGGCGCCGGGCGGCGTCCTCGCCCTCTGCGTCCGTGCCGTGCGCACCCAGCCAGTACATGGTGAGGCAGAGCGCCGCCACCCCCTCCAGCACCAGCGCCAGGGTCAGCAGGCGGTGGTGGGAGCAGGCGAAGACGCAGAGGTCGTCGCGCAGGGCCACCAGCCCCTTTGGCAGCCAAGACCAGGCTGCCTGGCGCCGGCAGGAGCAGGCCCCTGGCGCGGCGTCGGGGCCCTGGCGCCCGACGCCGCGCCGCAGCCCCTCCAGCTCCTTCTCGGCGTCGTCCAGGCGATGCGCCGCCCGCAGCATCAGGCGGCGCGGGAGCTGGGCCTCCAGCCCCACCTTCCTCCCCCCGGCCACGCGCTCCGGGTCCGCCAGGCTGCGCAGCACGCCCAGCACCTCGCGCAGGAGATCCACTGCGTGGGGTGAGCGGGATGACGGGGAAGGGGGTCTGGAAGGAGCCACGCTTCGGCTATGCGACCAGGCGAGCGCTGATCAGGGAGCGGTGGAGGTGGGACGGTGGGATGCAGTGCAATGCAATCGCCAAGGCCCGGCTCAACACTCCACAATCCAGCAGACTCCATGGCGTGGCCGACCAGGACTTCATTACCCCTTGCAAGGGGCCTCACTTCCGTCCGTACCCGTGATCCACCCACCCATCCCCTCCCAAACACACATACAAACACACCTGTGCCCTGCATGCGAAGGTCGATGGCAGAGTATGCCCTCCTGCCGTCCTCGGCCCCGCGCCGGCCCTCCGTCCGGTCGTGGTGGCGCATTGCGGAGGCCAGGGCGGCCCCCAGGCCGGAGGGGCCAGCCAGTCTAGTCCCGGGTTCCAGGCCCCAAACGCCAGCGGCCGTCTCGGACTCGCCCTGCAGAGCTAGTGCCCTGGGCAGCGACGTCTCCAGGGGCAGGGAGGCCAGGATGTCGGCGAGCTGCTGGGCGCCCAGGCTGCTCTGGGCGCAGGCGCCCACCAGGGGGGCCAGGGCCTGGAGGGACTGCACCCCCAGCGCCGACACCAGACCGACCCCGGTCTCGCACTCGGGGCTGCGGGTTTTGGGGGGTGGAGGGGAGGGTGTGAGGGCTGGGTCAGAGTGGGATTCCTGCTCCTTCGCATGGGAGGAAGGAGGTGGCTGGGCATGCAGGATGCACACCACACAAACCAGTATCCATCCCTGACCTCTGTGCAACCACTCCACATCAGTTCGAGCACTCACCAGAGACACCCGTGGAGCTGGTGGGCCTGGAGGAGGGAGCAACAGCGCTCCAGGCCGGCCTCCCCTTCCATGAGCCTGGAGCTGCAGGCGTCCAGCACGGCCGAGGACCGAGCACAGAGTCCGGCGCTGACCATGGGGACCAGGGCCATGATCGCAGCACATGTAACCAGGTACGGTCTCGTTTGCGCCATGTCGGACAACCTCTCACGGGTGATAGGTCGAGATCGCGCGTAAGTGCCTGCGGTAGATGCGAGATCCCGTGTCGGGCCGAAGTGCACAAGGCGAATCGCGGCATCGGTACATGTCCAGCGTACATTTATTGGGTATGGATTGTGCATGTTGGGCGAGACTCAATGTGTCCAGCATGTTCAAGAAGGAGCAGCATATCCTACCTAGGCCGAGATGCAGCCTCGGATCCTACAGATCCAGGACCTCAAGCTATCGAGGACTAGAGATCTATAACTTTGTAAGAAGATATCGGTGTTTTTTTCCTCTGGTATGGGAGAGACACAACACTCACGGCGGCTTACTCGCAAACATTGAAGTGCGAACGTCAGCTATTGGCCAAAAAGAAAGCGGGAACTTGCGAAAAGTCCCCGGGTTGCATCCTAAAGTTGTCCTATTACATAAGCTGAAGCGGCAACCTACCCAAACTAGAATGTTTTCCTCAGATTCGAACATTGCTGGAAGTATATATAGGTCAGACTTCTGCTGATAAATACACTCGCACTTTTTTTGCTGGTGGCAAAAGGGGCATGCAGCTGCTGATCAGAGCTGATATGTTGGTGCATATGGCACCTAGATTCGATGTACACAACTTAAATAGCTGTATCTACGTCGACAGGGTCTTCGTACTTCTTCGCCCTTGGACCAGACCTGAGAAGAAGAGCGACGCGCTGTTACCATTCCCAGGGGCCCTGCGAAGATGTGAGCAATTGCGGCCAGGGCGGGATTCCAGATTCGACGGTGCACCATTGAGCAGAGGCACTGAGAGTTGGGAGGATCACCTCCTCTCTCACTCGGGCCGGCCACCCAATGCGTACCATGAATGTTGCTCTGCCTTCCTGTAGTGAATATGGGCAGTTTCACAACTGCACTGTGCGCAGTCCATGACCGAAACCACTTGGGCGTGCACCCCTCGGTCGCTTCCAAGACGGGTGATTACCTGCTGGGAACCAGTGTACTGCCCAATAGTCCTGCACACCAATGCTTGCTGAAAGAGAGGCAAGGACAAACTGAGACCAACCTGCTTCGGGCCAGACTGAACATCCATCACTCAGATATCCATGCCAAAGAGAAAAATGATTTAGCCATTCTCACGTGACACTCGCAAATATTCCCAGTGACACGTATATCCATGGCTGCAGATGTGAACACTGATGTAAACCCTATTGGCATTTTGGACGCCGATTCACTCCTCCGACACAAAGATTGGCGTGTGCTAGGTGTTTATTCCTCGAGTTCCAGTCACGCATGATCCATTTCTGATATCCTCAAACAGCAATAAACGTTTTTTTGGTTTAGAATTCTGTCAATATAATTGCAGTCTAGAAGTACAGGTGTCGACCGAACCACCACCACAGCACACTGAGCCTCCGCCGCTGAGAGACCGTGACAGGGAGGCTCGGGAACTTGGCTGAGCTGCAAGAAGTACTTGATACATCTAGACGTCTGACTGCGCTACCTTTAGGCCCCACCCATCGAGCTGGGATGTCGTGTTCAAAAGCTGTCGTGAAGGTGGCCTCTGCCCTCAGGAGGCGGTGCGAGCTTGCACACCCCTCCGTCGCCCTCAGCGGCTTGACCATGAGCGATATGAGGGCTGGATTGTCGCAGAGGCAGCAAAGCAGCAGCCTGGCGAACATTCCGGATGCCCGAGTAAACCCCGACGGTGTCAGGGCCATTGCTCGCAACCTGCTGCTGGACACGCTTCAGATGGTGAGTACCTGGACCCCCATGGCGCTAGCTTGGAGGAAGAGCCGAAGCAATGATTACAGTCCCCAGCTTGAATGCACAAGGGGTGAGGGTGGCAGCTGGGGTGCTCCCTGTCCTAGTGCCAACCGTTCGATATCTGTGCCAAACATTGACCGAGACCCTTGGTCACCCACAAAACATATGCAGATGAGGAAGTTCGAGGCCTCTGGCATGAGTCGGGAGCAGGCAGAGGGCTTGACTCAGCACCTCACCCAGATGCTGTGTCAGGATCGTGATAAGCTGGCTGACCTTTATGTGACCAAGGAAGTGCTGAAGCGGGTGCGCAGCGGGGGTGTGAATGGGACTCTGATCACCAGTTTAACGCTTGCTGCCTGGGCTGGGTGCCGCCTCAAGTCTGTCACCCTCACAACGCTTGCACATTGCAGAGCCTGTTGGAGCACGAGGCCAACATCGCTGGCTTCCGAGCAGAGCTGCTCAAGAGCCAGGAATTGCAGGCCGCCTCCTTCACACGAGACACTGAGCGGTTGCAGGACGGCCTGGAGAAGATCCGGTCTGAGATCAGGTGAGTGCCTGCACCTGTGCGAGGCTGGCGGGAGAGGAATCTGCAAGAGCCCTGATCAAACGAGTTGGATGCACCTTCTAAGGACCCATCGCATGTATCTGTGCTTCACGAGCGATCCCCTTGCTCAAAGGAAAGATCCAGTTGGTGAGCAGTGCCTCTTACATCCCAATCTCCACCTTGCTGCCTTTGAAAGAAAATGCTCCATGTCCAATTCCGTCAGGTATGAGGTTGACAAGCTGACGGCAAGTCAACGACTGGATCTTAATCTTGAAAAGGGCAGGATCCGGGATGAGCTCCAGTCCCTCCGAGATATGGCCACAGAAATGGAAATCAAGGTCCGCTGGGCGGTTGGCTGTGGTTGCAGTGGATGGGCGAGGAGAAGAAAAGGCTTCAAGGTTTTGTCGCTGGGGAGACCAGTGATCTCCCTTCCCCCACGGTGAATACCCCCCCGCCCAAAGTCTTCACTCTGCATTTGAAATGCAGGTGGATAAGGAAGTCAACTCCTTGAAGGCGGCTATGGAGCAATCCAAGAACGATACCGTAAAGTATGTGCTCGGTCTGATGCTGGCCCTGATGACGGCCGGGCTGGGGGCAGCGCGGCTAGTTTTACACTGACCGCCATGAACGCGTACGTCGTGACGGAGAGACCAGGCCACATGGCGATCGCACATTGGTTTGCATGGTACCTCGCGTAATACTCGCAAGGCTGAGGAAGAAGAGAGACACAGCCGTGAGATAAGCACGCAAACCCGTGGCCGTTAGGGCGCCCCAGTAACACCCGAAGTAGTCGCGGCTGCAGCGCACATGTCGTGAGCCAGACCCTGCAAACTCGATTTAATGTATCCATGTATCCGATCAAGTGTCTCGACCAGGTTATGGTGGTTGTATTGTACCCTGCATGATGTCCACGTTCACGGTTTGTGTCGGAACCTGCTTGCCAGGTCCCGCGCAATGAGACGACCTGCAGAGAGCCGGATCAAGGAAGGGCCCAGAGCCTTCCAAACACTATAATTGGAAGGGCGAGGGCCCAGGGTTATTGTCCACTATCTCACCACGCCATGCAGAGTCGAGAGGCTCTGAATGCTGGGACCAGTGGCTCACCCGAAGGGGCCCAGCCCCCCCTCCGTTATGCCTTCCCTAGTGCCCGGGGCCCCACGTCCCACAACCGATCGAGCGCTTTGATAAAGGATATGGATGCCCTGAAGCAACGTATGGCAACCGCCAAAGCTGGAACGGGGGAGGTGGCAGCGGTGCTCTCCTCGGTCACCTTTCAGCCCCGGGCGGCAGCCTTCACCAGTCTGATCCAGGCAGCCAGCAAGGCCAAAGCCACGGAGAAGGCGCTAGAGCTTTTCCAGTGCATGCAGGACATCTTCGGCATCCCCCCTAACACCTTCTCTTCCTCTGCGCTGATCTCCGCCCTGGCCAAGTCCGGGCAATGGGAGCTGGCGGAGTTTTACTTCCACGACCTGGTGGCACGCTCCTCCAACGACCCCCGCAGCCGGCCCAACACCGTGACCTTCTCCGCGCTATTAAATGGTGCGGCAATGTGTGGGAGGGGGCGTCCCGATCCTCCGCAGCTGCCCTGGATGCCCCTGGGGAGGGGCGCCTGCCGCCTGCCTCGTCAGGCTTCCCTGCCGTCGAGGGGTTGCGGCTGGTCGACGTGCTGCCTTCTGCTCGCTGGGTCTCAACTCCTCAATCGATTGTCGATCACGAGCGGCGGCGTGCTGCTCGATGCCACGGCTGCCCAGTCTCCGATTCCCATCCTGTGCAGCATACGAGAAAGGGGGCCAGTTCGAGAAGGCGCTCAAAGTCTTCCAGCAGCAGCTCGATGCCAAGGTCGACCCAGACCTCATCACCTTTGGCAGCCTGGTCTCGGCCTGCGAACGCGCAGGTGCAGCCTCCCGGCGGAGCCTGGCTGGGGATGGGAAGGATGAGCGCCGTGCGTCGCCTGCCCCCACGGGCTTGTCAGCCGTGCAGTGCTGCAACTCCAACCCCACCCGACACCGCCGCCCCGCACAGGCCAGCTGGAGACGGCGATCGCCATGCTGGACGTCATGCACAACTTTGGCCTGTCCGGCACGCAGCAGATGTACAACGCGGTCATCGCGGCGGCGCCGGACTGGAACTCGGCGCTCGAGGTCTTCCTCGGCATGCAGTGCGCCATGGTGAGCGGCGTCTGCGGCCACGGCGTGAGGGGCGTCGCCCCCTGCCGGCTGCATGGTGTTCTCCGAAGGGGCGTGTGCCTCCCCTGCTCCTCACCTGGGAGGCACAGGGCCCCAATTGCAGTCCTTTGCTGACCCACAACACCTGCGGCCTGCCCACGGCTGCGCCCCAGGGTCACCATGACTCAGCCGTCAAACCCCCCTCCCCCCCCCAGGTGGAGCCGACCGCCCAGACCCTGAACTCCACCCTGATCCAGGCCGCGGGGTCGGGAAGCATGCAGCCCATCCTGGACGTGCTGCTGGCCGCCGGGCAGTGCCACGCCTCGCTGACGGCCAGCACGCTGGCGGCGGTGCGCCGCGCGACGACCGCGCTGGGCGGCGACCGCCAGCTGGCGCATGTCCTCTCCTCGCTGCCCTCAAGCCTTTTCAAGTGACGCCCCCGCAGACCACCCCTCCTCCAGCCCCCTGCTCTCTCTCTCCCTTTCGCTCCGAGATGCGCAACCCTCAAGACCCTTTTTCAACGCCAGCACACAGCTTGATCCCCCCCCCCCTCAAGGCCATGCATATGTGTGTTTCCGGGTGCCGGTTCCTTTGCCCCATACCCCCAGGCCCTTCACCCCTTTTCCCTCCCCAGGACCTTCTTTCATTCGCGACCCCACCCAGTGGGGATTTGCCAAACACCAGGCGGCGCGTGCCCCTTTCCCCTGGGCTCATGCCGTCCGTTTTCCAGACCCTCTTCAATTCTACTGATCACGAACAAGTCCCTTGTAGACAGCTGCGCTTGGCAGCTGGATACTCAAGCCCTTCATTCATTGGTTGCATTTGTTTTTTCCCAATCCCTACCCACACTCCGATTTGCTCTCTCCCTTCCCTGGCCCATGCGCCACCTCCAGTAAGCCACGTCTTTGTCCGGTGGAGAGGGTTAAAGGCATTGGATGGGAGGATGGGACGGCGGGAGGAGGTGGCTGGGTCGTCAACCGGAGGACGGTGCGCAGGAGTGTCTACAGAGGGGTGGGGGGGAGTAGCATCATCTTCCATCAGCGAAGGATCGCATCGCTGCGCGACCCCGGGGGTTTGCCACTTGGGCTCCCCGGCGCAGCCACGGTGTTCAAAGGGAAATGACCAGGGCGCATGGGCATTCCGCACTGATTAATCTTGTCTGAGCCGGCTGTCGACGCTCGGCCGAACCTGGAGTGGGTAGACTCTGCGCTCAGGAGTGGTATTGCCGGGTTGCCAGCAGGGCAACGAGATCGAACGCCCTCCCCGGCCAACACACGCATCCTCGGTCCGGAGGGTGCATGGTGAGACTACCACTCCGAGTTTACGAAGAAGTCGGCGACATGGCGATGGCCAGGGCATCCACCGGGTGACTCTGGAGCCGGGGCTCCTCAGCCAGAAGCTGCGCTGGCCCTGGAACCCACTCCAACCTCACGGCAAGCCGTGTAAACTCATACTTTGAGGTAATTACGCGGCCAGACTTCCTTTCGAGCGCGGCTGTGCATGGCACAGCGGTGGCGCAAGGCCCCGCTGGCCTTGGTGGTCCTGCTGAGCATTGTCGCCCTCGCGCAGAATGCCACCATCGTCAACGATGGTACGGATGTATAATGGAGAGGATTGGGCCTGGCGCTGCGCTGACTGGGCGGGCGGGCGGCCCGGTCCCGCATGAGCACATGCCTGCGCCAGGGTTTTCTCTCAGCCCCGGCCTGCCCGTCCCCCTCTCCACAGCCGCAACGCTCCAGGAGTTCGCTGCATCAATAGAGAACTGGGATGAGTTCAGCACGGCAAATAATTATGTCTGGAACAGCTCCCTCCCCACCTGCGTCTGGAAGGGCGTGACGTGCTCCTTCGCAGGCCGAATCCAAGCACTGTGAGTTCGTCGTTGGTGGGGCCGGGAGGGCCAGCATTATTCTATCCACACCTCCCAGGCTGGCGGTTGTCTCCGGCGCATACCGGGGTCTGTGGAGTGTGTTGGGAGCTCTTCCTCATATGAGAACTCCCAGCCCCGTCAGCTGGGACGTGGGCACCAGCTCCCAGGCGACCCCATGATGCCAGGGCAGCCCTGCGTTGGGCCTGCCCTGGCTCCACACCACCATGGGCCCCCCCTTCCCACCCCCCACCCCCCTTGATTAGCCCTGGATCCTCTGCCGTTCCCACCCACAGGACCCTGCAATGCAGCGGGTGCAGTGTGCTTGCGGAGGGCACCGTGCCGGCCTCCCTCTCCCAGCTGGACGCGCTGGAGACCCTGAATCTGCAATTCAACGAGTTCACCTCCTCCCTGCCGGAGGAGTGGGGGACCTCGGGCGCATTCCCGGTCATGCGGAACATGTGCGCGAGGCACTCGTTGTTTGCTGGGGGTAGAGTGGGGCCGCGCAATGGCCCACAGGAAATGACCATTGCATCCTGCCATGCGCACTGGCACACCCTGCAGGGGCTAGGCGTTTGCTGCGGCATGGCGACCTACAGGCGGGGATCCACACCGTCGCCGCAACCCTGAGCTTGCCGCAACCCTTTCCCCCTTTCCTCCTTTGCTTCAGGTTCCTGAGCAATAACAACTTCACTGGCACAGTGCCGGAGAGCTGGGGGGCCGAGGGGGCGCTGCCTAACCTCCAGCTCCTGCGCCTGGACTCCAACGCCCTCACGGGCTCCCTGCCGGCCTGGAACGCCTCCTCCCTGCCCGCGCTCCTTGTCCTGTGAGTCGTGGACGCTGGTGTCTTATCCTCACCAGATCGCATGTGCCATGTGGAGTCCGGGGGAGGGGCACGCCGCGTCGCCCTGCAATACCACAGCGGGGTGGGTGCGCACCCTCGTGGCCATCCCTTTTCCCTGTGCACCCGCAGCACCCGCAGC